>NC_049982.1:4468711-4511348 GCF_000003815.2 Branchiostoma floridae
CTCCCTCTGTCCAAACGTCAGGGTGATACCACCCTCCTGGTTCCCTGTCATCGCAGCAGCTACTATCATTTGTAAAATAGAAATAGAAAAGTTCAATGCCAATGGCCTCCTCTGAAATACATTTGTACTACATTGTAGCCACTGTTTCTACTGCAAAGGACATCTAGGCCCGCTCGAAATCTAGTAGTTTGATTTACTCAAAGGAAGCCAGTGTGATACAACTTCAAGGCCTGTGTGATACAGAAAGTTATCACACCGTCCGGAACACCTGTATCAAACGTTATCACAGTCCAGGTATGACATAAACAGTTTTATAGTCGATTCAGGTTGCAACTGCACGACCTTTCATCGGTCACTCACGAAAGCTAGTTTTAAGACCGTTTGCAAAATCTATCCAGATGTTTGAAGCCTGAGTAACTTTGCATTGTGTACCTGGATGTCTAATAGCTGCAACACTGCAAGGGAAAACATATTTTAATTGTAATACATAGTGTTGCTTTTAGAGGCTTTAGAGGCTTTATTCGTCCATTAGCAGAGATACAAACAATATATAATGCTAGTCTTTCTGGACATAAAATACACAAATGACAACGTTACACATACAGATACATACAATTATCTACAGTGTAATTCAGTCAGAACAATTATTACAATTGTTTACAAATGAAAGTCGTTCCATGTGGATATGGCTCTTTCTGCAGAAAAACAACATTATGTATTAATGTTACAATTGAAATACTTTTTCCTTGCAGCGTTGCCCAGCTAGATGTCTAATAAAACATTTATCGATATGTTTAACATTTATAGTCGTTTTTTAATTAAATATTTATAGATCACAGTCTAATAAAACATTTAACGATGCGTTACCAGAAAATTTAGTTTGGAGTCTATAGCTCTACATCATGCACAAATAGAAGTAGATTGAAGTAGAAGTAGAAGTAGAAGTAGAAGACAAATTGACTGACTTACCCAGGCAAAACTCCGGCCTAGCTACGTTAACGTTATAATTACACTGGAAATTCCGACTGTTTCCCAGTTTCCCAGATTGGGTTACAAATAAAAGCCGCCAGACGAAGTTTGGACAATAACCTTTTGGCAAAACTCGATCCGCCATACACACAGTTATGCTACAGTTATATTGTTTCCCTCATGTGAACTGAAGACAACTTGCAAAGTACACATTCCCACGACAGACACACCAGTTGCGTTCCCGCGACAATATGCACTTTGACCTTCAGATTAGTACATTGGCTCATATGGGGGTGAGCATTTTATTTTATTGCACTTGTATATCGTATTGAAATATCTTTACAAAGTTACCACATAAAACTCAGATTATCTAATGGTCAATTTCAGGTAATTTTTTATATAAGTCATGCTCCTTATAGATTAATGTATATTTACGCAAACAGCCCCACCTACCCAGTTGAGTAGTCAAGTTGGGATATCCAAAATGGCTGCCTGAAGTGTTTTTGTTTTCCCAAATTTCTCCAAATCAAGAATTATTCTCAGAAATCTTCCGAAGCTGCGTTATCGCCTTTTGTTTCCTGCCTCATCCGTTCCTGGATTGACAAGGGCGTTGCTGAAAGGTACTCTACTTTT
Source organism: Branchiostoma floridae (assembly GCF_000003815.2). Taxonomy (NCBI): domain Eukaryota; kingdom Metazoa; phylum Chordata; class Leptocardii; order Amphioxiformes; family Branchiostomatidae; genus Branchiostoma; species Branchiostoma floridae. The sequence continues at coordinate 4,470,314 of NC_049982.1, forward strand.
GTATATGTCATTCATAATTTTTACCTTCCAAAGTTGATACAACGTTGCGCGTTGAGACAAGGATTTATGTCGACGCGCCTTTAACTGAGTCTCACACTTTGTAACGTACGTTATTTGAGCTGCTCATTTCACTCATCTAGTCCCATCTTTTCCGGTTTACCTCCAGGTTAGACGGTAGCCTAATATTGGGGTAATTATGTCGCTAGTTTACTAGAAATCGGCCAAAGTTAGCGGGTTTACGGAAAAGCCTGGGCCCAGGAGCTGGGCTGGCTAGCCTGAAAGACTACCTTTTTGGGGCCCCAAGGCTATGCATGGGGTTTGGCCTGTAGCTGCAGTTTTTTTTTTCCTTAGTAAAAACTGGGTCAGTGACAATTCCAGCTGTGGGTGGGATGGGGCTGGGATGGGGGAAATGTAACAGTTGATCATATTGCTGGGCTTGCAATGAACAGCTCATCCAAGTCTGTAAGAAAACAATCATAAACTAAATTCCAATTATACAACAGAAAATACTGGGAATGTTAAGATTGAAGGGAAGGGGTAACTGTTACTAGGTGAAACAAAGAATACTAGGATGGGGCACAACATCAAATTCAAAACAGATGTCTCACGCTTTGAAGGAGTGTATCAATAATCGTTTGTTTACAAAAAAAAGTTTGTGTGTGCATGCTGTGAGTGTGTGTTTGTACTGTATGATGTACAACTAGTAGTGCTGTCTGTGTTGTTCCTTTCTTATGTGCAGGATATGTGACTGATAGACAGCATATTCCTTGTACTACATAGGACTGACTGGCAATGCAGCCACAGGGAATACAGGAGTATCTTGTCCATGTTATTAAGTAACTGAGGGTTCCTGTAGTAGATACTAATTGTTGATTGCTTATTATAATTTCCTCACCCCCATTCCCCCATTAATATGATTAGCTGTCGTGTTCCATCCAGTCCACCCACAGCTGGGATTACCATTGACACAGTTTTCCTTCAAGGAAATTCCATTGGGGGCCCAAACCCCATGCATTAAGGGCATCTGAATGGGTAGAATTGCAACCCCCATGCCTACCCTTGGGGCCCAAAGAGGGTAGGCTGGCTACCCTGCAGGCTAGCCTGCTGGGCCCAGGCTTTTCCGTAAACCCAAAGTTAGCCGGCAAAATGCTACAGTAAGCGATTGCGATATGATATCGGATAATCCCTATGTTATGAGTAACTGTTGCTTTCGGCCTCTGGTGTTTTGTCTGTCTAACGTTATTTGGCTTATTTCTGCTATTTCCAGTGACAGGTGAGGCTAGTCAGATGAGACCTTGCTCCGTTACTCTTTACTATAGGAGTAGAAAAGACACCATAAACCCCTTCGTTGACTTGACTTTCTTCTTCCCATTCGGACTGTTGTCCAGATCTAGATATCCAGCAGACTTTCCAAGATGGCTGCCACAAAGGAAACGACCTTCAAGTTCCCCAACATGGCGGCCAGCTTCGTGAAGCACCTGAACGACATGCGTCAGCGCGGGCAGCTCTGCGACCTGACGGTGGTCGTCATGGGGATGCAGTTCCCGTGCCACCGCGCCGTCCTGGCGGCCTGCAGCTCGTATTTCCGCTCAGTCTTCACTAGCGGTGGGGAGGTTCCCAACGAGCTCCACCTTCCCACCATGAAGGTCGACACCTTCTCCAAGATCCTCGACTTCATGTACACTCACAGGTAGGGATACAGTCATACCTGTATTAGCAGCCTCCTTTGCATTGTGGCCACTTTTTGATGGTCCCTTGGATTTTTCCCATAGACCTAAGCATTAAGAAATAGTCTATAGCAATCGAGGTTTTTTATGAGGCGTAATGACACCATATACACCTCGGGCGGGTCATTAAACCTTAATCAATTAATTCCCCAGGCTGACGCTGAATGCCGGTAACACGGGGGACATACTGGTCGCCGCCACCATGCTAAACCTAGAAAACGTGGTGGACGTCTGCTCGCAGTACCTCAAACGCAGCATGGCTTCTATGGCCATGGCCATGAACTCCTCAGAGACTCAGACCACAGCATCTTCCAGTACGGAGGGGGGTTCACACGACCGGCCGAGACAAGTCGCATCATTCGCGGACAGCCAGGATTACGGTATAGACTACTTTGGGTCTACCGCGTCCTTCCAGTCTGGTCGTTCTGTCGGTAGTAGTCGTGTCGAGTCGCCCAGCGCCAACCCCCATTCCACCGGGTCACCGCACAGAAAGGAATCCACCCCACAGGTAAAATGAAACAGTCCTTTTCACACCATACTGTGTATAGGGCAAGCCTTGATCCCAAACCTGTTATAGTTGCCCAAGTCTCTTTTGTCGACTTCTCTCCCCTTTGGATAGAGGTCAAAAGAGCGTTTGCAACTGTAGTAAGTTTGGATACCAGGCTACTAAAAAAAAAATAAGGCGTTGCCCATCTTGTTTTCTATAGTCCACACAGCTGAACAATTTTTCTTTTAGGGGGGTCTTAGTCTACTAAAACCAAAAAAGAAAAAATAGCAAAGGTCACAATTGTTCTTGAAGCTTTGCTTTATTGTATATGTCTTGTGTACTTTAAGTTTAAAAGAAATGAAATGATTGGAATTTAAAAAAAGAAGTTCTTCCCTCTGCAGTGGGACACACCAGTCATGAAGGTGGAGCCTGATCAGTTGGAGCCTTCTGAGGACAGCAGCACATCTTCAACTGCTGGGGGCGAGTTGAGGTCGACACCCATGCAGGTACAGGGCAGATACACTGATGTCAGAGAGAGGGCTGTAGACACCGCTGGGGATGGACTGCAGTTACAGATAGGAGGTAAGTGTCTACTGAATGATACATAATTTGTACAGGGTCAATGTACCAGGGAAGTTGCTCTTGTCCATATAAATTACTAGTACCATGAAAAGTGGACAATGGCTGCTAGAACTTCTACCTTTCCCAATATGTTTTTCTTTCCCAGAGCCTCTCTGAAAAGCATTGCTTAGTCACTGAGAAAGTTATGCTGGTGAAGGAAAATGGAAATAAGTAATTAACTAATAAACTGTCCAGTAGGAATTGTTACCTCAGGGCGGTGAAGTTCACCACCAAGATTGAAAAACTACAATCTATGGTCTTTTGATATACAGCTGCAACTTTATCTATGTCACGTTATGTTTATTGTAAGAACTAAGTCCTTAAGTTTCCCTGTCTATCCCCCCAGGTGTGACATCCTGGTCCACAGATGGGAACATGCTACAGAGAGACGGCAGTGCCACGCTGTCAGCCGCCCCAACACAGGACCCCTACAGCCCATCCATGCAGGTATGGAGCTATGCAGACATTTTACTGTTGATCACTATATAGTCAGAAGTGTGGCCACCTTTAACACACACACGCCACACACACACAAGCACACACACACACACACACACACACACACACACACACACACACACACACACACACGCACACACACCAACGAGTACAGCCCAACCCTGCATATATGGATGTTACTATTGGTATCGTTACATATATGTAACACTACGCCTGTCTAGTGTACGACACCACCTTCACAAAGTGTACTACGCCTGTCGTTTCACCAAGAAGTCCAGTACTTTAACAGGCTTTGTTTTTGTTATTCTTTACATCACATTCAGGTCTCCGGCACAGCAAAGACTACAGATGACCTCGGAAAAGTACTACGCCTGTCCAGTGTGCGACAGTACTTTTATCTGGAGTCCAGTACTTTAACACTAAACATCTGTACAACACTCTCAGGTACCGGGCACAGCAAAGCATACAAACAGCCTCAGGAAGGTGTACTATGCTTGTCCTTTTCACCAAAAAGTCCAGTATTCAAACAGGCTTTTTTTTTTCAAAAATATTCTGTACATCACTCTCAGGTTCCTGGCACAGCAAAGCGTACAGACGACCTCGGGAAGGTGTACTACGCCTGTCCGGTGTGCGACAGTACCTTTACCTGGAAGTCCAGTACTTTAACAGGCTTATGTTTTGTTATCCTTTGCATCACATTCAGGTTCCCGGCACAGCAAAGCGTACAGATGACGTAGGGAAATTGTACTTACTATGCTTGTCTGCTGTGAGACAGTACCTTTACCTGGAAATCCAGTGCTTAAACAGGCTTTTTAAAATATTATTCTGTACATCACATTCAGGTCCCTGGCACAGCAAAGCGTACAGATGATCTGGGGAAGGTGTACTACGCCTGTCCGGTGTGTGACAGTACTTTCACATGGAAATCCAGTCTGCAGCGCCACATGCACAACCACTCCATGTGGAGACGCCACGTCTGCCAGGTCAGAAACATAGGAAACTAGAGTTCCACGAACACATACCTTTGCCAAATAAATTAGGTTTGTTATGAAGAATGATGTCTGTAGACAAATGCGTTACTCATTTCATTATCTTTATAATTATATGCTTGGAGTTGGTTTATAAAATTTCGGCATTGATTATGCAAATTAGATCCCAAGTTACAATCAATTGATATCAAATTGTATCAAACATTACGTAAGCTATCAGCATACCAAAAATCATGGTGATCCTTTGATCCATTCTTGACTTATTCTCTTTCAAAGTCTTTAAATTCACCTCTTACTCTCTTCCCTCTTTCTCAGTTACCTGTGACAACTTTGAAAGTACTATAATGAATGCATTGGATTTGTGAACTTTTCCTAACCAATTATGCAAATTAGCTGTTAATTTGCATAATGAGTATTACATTATATAAGTCTTCACTTAGGCTATTTACATGCCAAAAATTATGACGATCCATCAACACGTTCATATTTTCTCATTGATTATGCAAATGAGATCGTCATTTGCATAATTGATATCTACTGACATTTCTCTCTTTCCCAGCTACATATGTGACAAGTTTGAAAGTCCTATCATAGAATGCAGTAGTTTTATAAACTTTCCTTATTAATTATGCAAATTAGTGGTTGATTTGCATAATTAGTGTCTCATTATGTAAGTCAACACTCATTCTATCTACATACCAAAAATCATGAAGATCTGTCAACACGTTGTAGAGTTATTACCGTCCAAAGTTTGAAAGGAAACCGGCGACTGCAGTTCCAAAAAAGCTGCTAGGGGGCCCAAACTCACAGCACTTAATCTCTACCCCGAGGGCTATCAACCCTTAAAAAATCATGACCTCAGCATGTCCAGATCACGAGATATAAAAAATTGAGTATCCGCTGCAGTACCTTAGCAAGCCGCTAGGGGGCCCGTTATCGAACTTGACCTTCGTTTTCCTGACCCCTACCCACCAACCAAATATCAACAGGATCCATCCAAGGCTTCTCGAGTTATGCTGTTGACACACAGACACACACACACACAGACACACAAACACGCCCAAAACATAACCTTAGCCATTCTGGCAAAGGTAATCAAGCTTCCTGATTGGCTAGGAGGAAGAATATCACATGACATTGTTTCCTTATTATATTTTGGTATTCTATCCAGTTATAGTGATTTGGTGGGGTTTTAAAATGCTCAAAGTGTTGCTCTCCAAAAACAAGGTCGCCTAAGATTTTCTGGATGTAATAGATGACACAGTTTTTGTCATACGTTTCCTAAGACAAAGCAGACAGTGGTGGCAGTTTTACGGCGAATTTAAAACCACCGCGAACATTTTTCCATGGCAGTAAGAGACTGCAATGCATGGTGCTACCGCAAACTTAAAACCAGCACAAAAAGTCCTTTTCCCCCAAAGGCATTTACAGTACTTCAGCCAAGTTATTAGATTTGAAATGTCTTCATTTTCTTCTCTGTTTCTCCACCCAGGTTTGCGGGAAGTCGTTTGCGCGGATGGACGTGCTGAAGGACCACATGCTGCTCCACCTGGCGGAGAAGCCCCACAAGTGCGACATCTGCGGCCGCAAGTTCACCCACAAGAAGAACCTGAAGATGCACGTCATGCGCCACATGGGCGGCTCCCCCATGACCTGCAAGATCTGCCACTACCGCTACGCCACCGTGGCCGGCCTGCGCAACCACATGAAGATCAAACACGACGCCGAGCTCGTGGAAGCCCAGGGTCCGGACGGGGACGGAACACCACAGTGTGCAGACATGGCGTCACCCTCGGAGCTGTCGTCCATTAACGTGGATCAGGGCACCCCCATGGAAGAGAGTGGTAACAGCCCAGGGGATGGGGTACAGCACGAGCTCTCATCTGTAGGCATGGACCAGAACACCCCTGTGGACGACAGTGGGAATGGCCCACAAGAGTAGTCCATGGGCTTTTGCTATAAGTCTATAGACCAGAGACCAAAGCTATAACTAGTTTTTGCCTAATGGAACTTTTTATCTGTAAGCATAGACCAGAACACCCCCATAAGATACAGTGGAATGGCCCAGAGGACAGGGTACAGCAAGAGCTGTCATCTGAATGCATGGACCAGAACACCCCTGCGGATGACAGTGGGAATGGCCCGTAAGAGTAGTCCATGGACTATGTCTAGGGACCAGGGCTATGTGATGATGATGATGGCTGGAAATCTAGAGAGAATGTACAATATCTAAATACACATTCCTGATAACTAAGTAATCTGTATCCATATAGCCGGTATTACCGCCCTTTGGCACACAACAGCTTCAGAAGTTATGTCTAATTTTTAAATAATGGAACTTTTATCGTTAAGCATAGACCAGGACACCCCCATGGAAGGAAGTGGAATGGCCCAGAGGATGTGGTACAGCAAGAACAAACCATGGGCTTGGGATCTAGACTTTTACTCTTCTTACTACATGTATTTATTTATTTTAGTGCAATTACTGAATTATGACTAGGCACTCTCTTCTGTAAGCATAGACCATGGCAACACTACAGCAAGAACTAATCATGTACTAGATACTTTTTTACTGTCTTTGCTGTACATAACAGTTGTATTTGCAGATGTGCAATTACTGAATATTTATATGTAAGCAAAGACCAAACCCCCCCTGTGGAGGACAATGGGGATGGCCCAGAAGATCACGGCCTTACTGTTGTACATTCTTACAGCTACCATTAAGAATCAATGGCAATGCTGGTGATGATGTTTAGATAATTTTCTATTTTGACATTTTAGCAAAGGAGCTGCAAATACAGAGAAACAGTGTTATCAAGATAGTCTTAAGACTCTCAATCTTAGTTATTTGCTTCTGGACAAAATTTCAGTAGCATTATTTATAGAAGGAGGACAAAATGGCAACAGAGTGTATTATCACATTAAAGGAATAAAAGCACTGCCTGAAACTGTATGTACCCAGGTAATAACTGTCTGTGGTAACCTTCCTGTTTAGCATTATCTTTTCTTAAACTAGAGAACCAGTGAATCAAGTTCTGTAGCATTAGCATTATTTTACAATTGAAGGAGGCTATATACATTATTCTGCAGCATGTGCATTCATGTAATATGTTCAGTTGATATCTAAAAATCTTTATGTATACAAAGTTGCTTTCCCCAGTTGGGATTAGGGGCTTTCCAAAACGGCTAAACCAGCCATTCAATATCCTTATCAAGGAAAAAGAAACAACATCATCAAAACAGGGCTCGAAATACCACCAGCACATGCAGGTTAGTGCAGGTAAAATTGGAGCTGTGCAGGTATTTCTGATGTATACCCGAACCTAGCCTGCACTGGTCCATGTACTGGGTTTTATACATAAATGTCTTACAATGTATCATGTGGCTGTATATGGATTGTTACCACCTATAAAGTATAAATCTAAATGAATAATAGCAATGGTTCCTTAACAATTTTAGTATGATCCATACTTCCTAAATTTATGTAGAGTGGTGCAAGTAAAATTTGTCTGGTGCAGTTAATTTTCAATGTTACCTGCATCAGTGCAAGTATGCAGAAAAAAAGATTTCGAGCTCTGTCAGAAGAAGCACTACATACCTGTGTCTACGAATCTATATCAGCGCTATCTGACATACTATTTCAAGCTCTAGATACTTCAATGTTTCTATTACATCAAAGTAGGCGGATTGATTCTAACTTAAACCACTGTGGTGCGGCAGTCACGTGCATATAAGGAAAGGGTCACAGTTCAACATTCCATCCCGCCTGCAACCGGCGAAGCACGAGGCACACCTTTCCAAGTTCGTCCAGAGAAAAAAAGCGAGAGTTACAAACATGAATCGTCCAATAGTCTATTTCGACATCACTGCCGATGGTGCACCGGTGGGCCGAATCGTCATGGAGGTGACCTGTAGTATTTGACATATCTAAATTTCAAACAATCAGTCTATAGTATAACGTTAGACTTTCACCGGGAGGTATTTGTGGGAAGGGCAGCAAAGGTGACAATGCGTTCTGATCATGGTAGTTGGATAGTGAATGTTGTCTTTTGAGTTGAAAGCCCATGTCGCCATAGTCATATCAGGGGTTCACAAAAGGAGACTGTGTATACGTTTTAGGTACAGTCGTGGGTATGTGTCATACGTCACGAAATTCAACTGTCTTGTGACTTAAACGATGATCAGAGAGCCTCGGCCAAGTTGGGTTTGCAAGATCATTCTTTAAATCCAACAAAAAATCGAGCGAACGAATGTGATCGTTTACTTCAATGCCTGAATCAAGTAACGTTTTTTTTAAATCTATTTAACGCTAATACAGCAGCGGAGAAAGCTCTACAAACGTCTAAATGTAGAGTATGGGTGGAAATTTCCATCACATGATAATGTGTCTGTAGTGACATGTCTGGCCTTGTCATACCTGACGGTTTACATGGCCGCAGGCGAGTCTCAATGCCCATTCATTAATTCTTAATACCCCTTTCCACTAGGACGGCGCTCTCGCCGCGCTCTCCGTGCGACCTAAAATTTGACATATCACTCAACGAATTGTATAGAAAATAAACGAAGCTTTTTACACTTTGTGTGTTTTGTTGTCTTCTCGGTCACAGTTTTACATTTTGTATGATATACCCAGTATGAAAGCGAAGGGTACACATAACCTGTTTAGGTCGCAGTGAGAGCGCAGCGCGATCGCCGTCTAGTGGAAAGGGGGCCTGAACAGCGACTCGGAGTCAAAAAGTAGGTCTCTCCGTTTTTGTTGTCCTTTCAGCGCTTAGTCCGTTCACGCAACGAAAAATTATAATGAATGAAAGACCTTTATTGTACATTTATGCTCAAACAAGCTAAGTACTGTACAGGTCATGGCGATCAGGCAAAATTTGATGTAGGAAAAGTGTTATTAATCTACGTCTACAGGGACTACTATATGCTAGTGTATACAGGTTCAACTATATAAAGCAAACTTAGCTCTTGTCTAGTGCATTTCGATACCTTTGGCAAAAAAGAGGTGTTTCATTCAGTTATTGGCGTGCACGGCTATTCGGTAGAATGTGACTTGGTGATCATTACCACTTGCAGTGTTCATCTTTGGAAATTAGCTCTCTTTCTTCGGCGCGGAAGGCCTAGGCTGAATTTAATGAGTGCCAAAGAGTGAAAGGTCTTTTCCGTGTCAGCACATAGACCAGACCAACCGGTGCCATATAAGGAAGTCTCTAACGATGTACCAAAAATGGTGCCTAGGTTGAAAGCAGTTGTATTAGTTCACTTGGAAAAGTGCCAAAGAAGAAGCTTCGGTGTGTGGTGTTACAATGACGAGAAGTTGAAATCAAAGCCTTATTGATATTCTTTCATCTTCTACGAAGTGAAAATGGACTCTTGACATGTTGAAAAGTGTCAGATTGTTTATTTTTCACTTCGTAGAAAATAAGAATAGAATAGACTGGAATAGAATAGAATAGAAGGTACGAGGGTATAATCTACACAAAGTAGCAAAGTAACTGAAAAGCAAAAAGAGTCAGCTGTGAAGGTCACGCGCATTTATACACCAAATGGGCATCATAATCTTCCACATACGATCTAAAAGTCGACTCTTTATAAATCATACTACCATATAGCAAAATTCATGCCCCGCTGTCTTTCACTTTACAGTGTTTACAGACGCTCACAGATTTCGGCCGCACTACTTTTTTTACTCCTTTTTACCCTACGTTATTGAAATACAGTGTTCTGCTACCTTAACGTATCCTGTGTTACAGAATCAGTACTGGCAAGGAATCGGACCAGCTCCCTTAAAGAATGGAGGATATTCTAGAAGCTGTATCTATTCAGGCCAAGGACATTATGTAGGGATGTACACCATAATCGCCCTTGGTTAGGCTAAGCTTAGCGTAGCATTATGAATAATTTATGTGTGTGTATTCTGTCTATGAGTTCCCTGCATACGATACTTAGCCCCCAGAGATACAAACTACAACCATCCTATTGTGTCTGACAAGTTAACCATGATGATATAACACTTTATTTTACAGCTCCGAGACGATGTTGTCCCCAAGACAGCAGGTGAGGCCTTGTCATTCAATGTCGTCTTGTCCATGTATTACTTGTGGTGGATTTTAATTTGATTTAGGAATTTTTAACCCATTCACTATTTATTTAACTATCTTTGTGTGACCTCATGTGTCTTTTAAAGTCAAAGCTAGAGGGGAATTTTTCGTAGAGTGGAATTTGTTATCACCAAGTACAGTAGGGGCATCTTCTTTGGGTAGTTTTAAAGAACGCTTGCAGATAGATGTAATGAGTCGTTCGGTGTAATATAACCAGCTGCTGCCGCGCCGCGTGCCTGCGAAGCTGGTGTGTTACGCCGAACGGCGGTTATACCGGCTATATAGATACAGATGCAGATACAGCTACTCTTTTACTACCCCTGTCACATTTGGCGAAAATCGATCGGACGACGATTCTGCGGCAATCGCCCGAACCTCGCTTATAATGATAACTTTATTGCACAACAATGATACAAGGTACAAAGTATGGCTTATATGTGACAGGGACGGTTTTCAGGTGGAAAATACGCGCAACCCTCTGTCCATCTTAAATATGGGCGGTCTTCCATGGATACGCCCGAAGATCGTCGATAATGTGACAGGGGTATTAACAAACTTTAGCTTGAACGTGACGTCATAATCGCCAAGCTGGTTAGACAAACTTGAAACAGTCAGACCTATAAATTTTCATGGGTACAAAACTATACGTTCATGATCATAATTCAGATTTACCAGGAAAAGTCCAGTTTGCACCATCCAACATGGCAAACCATACCTACGGCATAAGTTACGCGAGTACAAACACCATGTAAGGCACACTGAAGTCCAGAATCACCCTCATGTATGCTGCAGATGTCGCCTGCGTGCATGCGTGTACATGTGTGGACATGCGTGTACATGTGTGTACACGTGTGTACATGCGTGTACATGCGTGTACATGCGTGTACATGTGTGTACATGCGTGTACATGTGTTTACATGTGTGTACATGCGTGTACATGTGTGTACATGCGTGTACATGTGTGTGTACATGTGTGTACATGCGTGTACATGCGTGTACATGTGTGTACATGCGTTTACATGCGTGTACATGTGTGTACATGCGTGTACATGTGTGTACATGCGTTTACATGCGTTTACATGCTTGTACATGTGTGTACATGTGTGTACATGTACATGTACATGTAGTCAAATCACTTAGCCCCGTTACGCACAAACACGAAGCCATCTAACGCTACTTGTAACCCTCACTAGAATGCTCAGTGTTAGTACTGTTACCCTCCAGGCAGAGGTTGGTGGGGAAAGTCTTGACATTTTCCTTATATGCCACATTTTTTGCCAGTTGGTGGGGATAGCTAACAGAAAAAGACGGCATATAACGAAAAGGTCAAGACTTTCTCCACCAACTTCTGCTTGGAGAGTAGCGTGTGTCTCCAGAAGACTGTGTACATGTTGCTTGTGTCGGTATCGAAATTCATGACACATATTGCAAGTTGTAATCCTTATGTTCTTCTCCAGAAAACTTCCGCGCCCTGTGCACCGGGGAGAAGGGCTTCGGGTACAAGAACTCTTCCTTCCACCGGGTCATCCCTGACTTCATGTGCCAAGGGGGAGACTTCACCCGAGGGGACGGGACAGGAGGCAAGAGCATCTACGGCAACAAGTTCCCGGATGAGAACTTCCAGCTCAAGCACGAGGGTAAGATGCTTGTCTGTCCTGTTCTGTTCAGTTGTAGTCAAGCGAGAAGTAAACGGCAAACCAAACAGCAGAGACTGGGTCAAGTTAAAGTTTATTGCACAGCAATTGTAACTGGTACAATGGAAACCAATGCGTTCTATAAGACCAAGGAGGTTTAAAAGTTTTTACCCCCTTTGATAAGACAACTGGCTAGTTTCCAGGTAAACAATATTTAAATACAATACAATCTCTACAACAAATGGAAACAAAACGGAGATTTACTTCCGGACGTTTCGAGTGACATTCATCACACTTCTTCACTGTCACTATAACGAACCGCCATAAGAATTCCATACAAGTCCATCGAAGTAGGAAAAAATCGGTTGAACATATCAAAGTCACTAACTCATTAGGATCGTATACAAGAGATGTACCAAGACATTATCAGTAATCCTGAGGTATATACACTCCAGATATTTAGGTGTTCCAGACAATGTTGAGAAGGTCTCTGCAACAATGGTTTTTGAGAGTTGATGTTATTTGTTCTATGGTACATTGTTTATATTCCATGGTTTCATGAATAAACAAAGGTTCAAACAAACAGACCAGTCTTTAGCTGTCTGTTCTTCTGTATTTCCGCAGGTGAGGGTATCCTGTCCATGGCCAACGCAGGCCCGAACACCAACGGTTCACAATTCTTTCTGTGCACTGTTAAGACAGCTTGGTGAGTTATCGTTACACCGTTTTGTTTGCCGCCATTGCCTAAAATGGCTATAGAACTATCTTTACCTTTGCCCTTTCTTACTTGCGTGGAAATAGGAACAGTTTCACTAGTATCACGTGGTATTACGTGGTATTTCTACCAGACTCCGGCCTGGCCGAATAGTAATAGGAGACTTTGGCCAAGTTAGTGGGAGTGAACTGGCCTGCCGGATAGACTGCAAAAGAGTAATTGAAATCCCACGGCTACTTATATGTGCCTTTTTTTGCAAATTCTTATTTTCTTCATCCAGCTGACACGTCTGTTTGGAGACTAAAGGTGGTATCTCACTGCACTTGTGTCACGCTTGCGTCACTGCGGGGTTCACATAATACTCAACGAATTTCAGACATAAGAACGAATTTTCTTACTTTTTGTGTATTTTGTCATCTTCTAAGTCATACTTTTTCATATTATACAATATCTAAATTATAAAAAAAATGGAGAAAATGACAGAACAGTGACGCAATGAACGAACCCCGAAGTGACACAAGCTTGACACAAGTGGAGTGAGATACAACCTTTAGTATCACGTACCTCTGTGTTTCTCCAGGCTGGACGGCAAGCACGTGGTGTTTGGGAAGGTCGTGGAAGGCATGGACGTGGTGAAGAAGGTCGAGACCTACGGCAGCAGTCCGTCAGGCAAGACTTCCAAGAAAATCGTCATCGCGGATTCCGGGCAGCTGTGACGTGGTCGTCACTGGGGTTCCGTGATCACAGATTGATCACAGATTGATTAATCATAGATTAATTGATCATAGATTGAATGATCATAGATTGGTTGATCAAATCCCACATGTCTCTGTTACCGTTCATATTGGTGTTGCAGGCAAACGAATGAACGTGCAATGGCTTAGAAGAATTGAATTATTTGGCGGCTCATCAAAAACTGCTGTAACGTAGTCTTTTGGGGTTCCGATAATCATAAAACCTCTACCAGACTAACTACTCCAGATAGCTATAAGGAGGATAATTTGCCAGGGGAGTTTGACCACTGTAGGCTTTCTTTTTTTCTGAACCGTTAGGGGGAATGTTAACCTTAGCATGGACTCATTCTCCTGGCCAACTATTCCCTTTTGTCGGGTCTGGTGGAGGCTGATAGAGCTAGCTCAAGTCCCACATGCTGTTGCCATTTTATACTGGTGGTGTTGCAGGTAAACGTGCAATGGCTTAGAAGAACAGAGTTATTGAAAACCTTTGGTGGCTCATCGCCGGTTTGAATCTTGTCAAAGTTTTTCTATACTACATGTATGTCAAAATGTAGGAAGGTTTGTCTTTCGTCAATGGTTGTCTGTGCTTGGTGTTACATGCGTATGATTTCATCAGCTATAAAGACTTAAATGTCAAGCGAATTTTGGATCTAAATTAAGTCAAAGCATCACGTAGACAAATTTGTTACATTTCATCGATGTTGTTTTCTTTTTTTGTAATCAACACGAGTGATGGTGATACTTAGCCTCCCTTGCAGACCTTGGATTTTGTCAACGTCTTTACAAACAATATGTATCTTAAGAGATAGAAAAGTTTATTCCCCCTCAGACGCCTGCAAAAGATACTTACAGCATTTTCCCAAGAATGACGTCAACATCAGTACCGTAGTCAAATCTGTCTATAAGGTTTACATTGTTACAATTGGGTGCGTATCATAACATCAGCTGCAGAATTAAAGTTTTCTTTGGCTCGATACTTCTTATGAGTTTTTGCGTTGTTAGTCGTAAATAGTTTTACCAGGCTGGTTCGGTACCCTGCCGAATGGCAGCTCACTCCAGACCCTTAACCACTCAATTTCCGGTCTGTGTATTTATGATTATCTTTTCTCCAGTTGGCCATAGCTATAACTGGAGAAAAGATAATCACAAATACACAGACCGAAAATTGTTTTTTTCAGGGGCATGAACGTTGGCTGAACTTTTGCAATGCAATAAATATCCACATGGCTGTGCTGGGCAAATCCTGTAGATACGAAAAAGTATAAACATTATGTATATCTAAGGTGTCTTTGTTGCAAAATAAGCTGTTGTTTACACCCATGCAGCGGGGTCAGCCCGTGACCCGGCGTAAGCCGTATTTCAGAGAATAACTCGTTCTAGGGTGACCTTCGGTTCGACTGCACTGTGATGCGGCAGTCACGTGAAAAAAAGGGTCACAGTTCAACATTCCATCCCGTGTGTAACCAGCGTAGCACGAGGACAACCTACTCCCGCAAAAAAAAGCGAGTTGAAGACATGTCTAACCCAAAAGTCTTTTTCGACATCACCGCCGACGGTTATTCGCTGGGCCGAATCGTCATGGAGGTGATTATTATAGTATTTGTACAATATTAAACAATGATTTTGGTAGCTATCGTGTATTAAACAAGGGCATATGCATGCAAGGAGACAATGTACCACGCCCATGTCTAGGTAGTCGGATGTCGAAATCGTCTTGTCTTTTGAGTAGCATACATGTAATGGCCGAAACACGGGTTTATTACTGTAACAGCAAATTGTGGGCGTTTTAGATACAATCGCGGATGTGCCGTGTGAAATTCGGCTGTCCTGCGACGGAAACGATGATCGTAGATCCTTGTCAAAGTTTGGTTTTGCCAGAGCTGCTCTTCAACTGCACCCCTCCGCACACACACAAAAAAAAAAACGTGCGAACGAATTGTGATCGTGCTTTAATACACAACGCTTCTTTGCCTAAATCTGGTTTCTATGGAACGCTGATATAGCAAAAGGAAAAGCTGTACTGATGTAGAACATGAGTGGAAATTTCCATTACATTGTATGTGCGTATAACGGACCTTTTCATACCCAGCCTATACATACCCGCAGGCGTGTCACCATGCCTATTCATCAATTCTTAATCAGTGACGCGCGGATCCGCAGCCAAGGTTGAGAGCATTAGTAATAGCTGTCTTGGCAATGCTCTAAAGACGAAGCTTTGCTGTGTCGTTTTACAATTACATGAACGAGAGTTTAGAATTCGGGAGAAAATAAGTCTTATTCTTTTACCTACTGTGAAGTGAGTAGTAAGTTTTTGGCATGTTCAAAAGTATAGTTTATTATCACGTTGTCGGTACAATAGAAGGTAAGGGGAGCGTTACTTCGTCATGCACGATTGAATGATATGTGTACTTCAAGCCATTATCACACAGCAGCACACAAAATGGCTCACAAACGAGTCTGGGAGCTCAAAAGGACCCTCCTGGCCTGAATACGGCCAGTGTTCTCACAACAAGCACTGCGCGATCTTAGGGTCCGGCTGTCAGTTACCATCCACGGCAATAGGGTATACTTAGAGGCGAAAATAAGATTTTGAAACTTGACGGTTGAGAAGATTGCGCATATACCACTCTTCCCTGTCCTCCAATTAATATTCATTCCATCTCAAGATAACAATGGTTCTATGCTTTATTTTACAGCTACGTGCCGATGTTGTCCCCAAGACAGCAGGTGAGGGCTTGTCTGTATTCAACCATCCTGTCAGAATATATAAATATGCCATATATATATATATATATATATATGGCATATATATATATATATATATATATATATATATATATATATGTATATATATATATATATGCCATTACATCATGATTTTTGGTGGCAACACATAACGTTGCTCACATTATTCCATTATACACGTACAATGTCATGTACTGAGTCAGACTATAGCTTTCCATGTTTATGGTACCAACATTTCATGACGTGTGTAAATTTAGATTGAGTAAAAACAATTCCATATTTAAACATCCAACATGCGTGCATACCTGCGTCAAGGTCACGTGAGTGTAAACACCATATAAGGTACGTTTAACCATCCAGCATGGCGTACAGTAAAATGCCATGATAACGTGTGTGCAAACATGCATGTAAGGCAGACTGAAATCCAGAATGTCCACGCCTCATCTCTGCTGCAAATATCGCCTGCGTGCCTGCAGTTAGCCAGACGACGGAATTAACTAGCGTAGAGATATCGATGCGTAAAGCTTAGGGCACAGCCCGCCGCACGTGCAAATACTTGCTGTCTACTTGCCAAAACGTGGGCAATCTTTTGGGATCCGTAAGTGGTAAGTACCGCCTCCGTACGAACTCCGTGGCCTCCCCCAAAAACGTACGGCACAAATTGCACGTACAGCGGGTTGTGCCCTTAGCTTTACAAGTTGTAATCCTCTTAATCCATTGCCATGTACGTCTCCAGAGAACTTCCGAGCCCTGTGTACCGGGGAGAAGGGTTTTGGGTACAAGGGCTCTACCTTCCACCGGGTCATCATTGATTTCATGTGCCAGGGGGGAGACTTCACCAACCATAACGGAACCGGAGGCAAGAGCATCTACGGCAACAAGTTCCCAGATGAGAACTTCCAACTCAAGCACACAGGTGACACGCTGTTCTTGTCTGTTCACATTCGTCATGAGCCGTCGCACAGTCTTGATGTCGTAAAAGATTCAGGCAGGCAGTGACGGAACCAAAAGCCGCCAACATCTAAGGCAGCCTTTTTGAACATTAACAAGACAGCTGGATTTTGCGCGACTATCTCAAGTTCTGTTCTATTCTGTATTTTTGCAGGCCCGGGTATCCTGTCCATGGCCAACGCAGGCCCGAACACCAACGGTTCACAGTTCTTTCTGTGCACTGTAAAGACTTCTTGGTGAGTGGCATTGTTTTGATAAATGTTGCGCCATCATGTATTGAACATTGTAATTATCGATGTTAGGACCAGGCTGATTTGCCATAGCCTACCGTGGACCCAGTATTTGGAACAGTCTACCACCAGACATACACATGTACGCACAGCCCCAACTCTGGCTTCCTTTATACCCCTGTTATATTACCCACGATCTTCGGGTGTATCGATGGAAGATCGGCCAGATTTAAGATCGACAGAGGGTTGCGCGCATTTTTCACCTGAAAACCGTCCCTGTCACATATAAGTCATACCTTGTACAATTGTTGTGCAATAAAGTTATCATTATAAGCGAGGCTCGGGCGATTGCCGCAGAATCGTCGTCCGATCGATTTTCGCTACATGTGAGGGGGTATTAAGAGACTCTTAAAGTAACAGAAACGACCAAAATGAACGGACATAATGATGGTGTTTGTGTTTCTCCAGGCTGGACGGCAAGCACGTGGTGTTCGGGAGCGTCGTGGAGGGCATGGACGTGGTGAAGAAGGTCGAGTCGTACGGCAGCGAGGCAGGCAAGACTTCCAAGAAGATCGTCATCGCCGATTGCGGGCAGCTGTGACGTGGTCGTCTGGGGTTCTGTTGATCACAGATTGATCATAGATTTATTGATCTCTGTTGCCGTTCATTCTTGGTGTTGCAGGCAAACGAACGTGTAATGGCTTAAAAGAATCGACTAATTTGGTGACTCATCAAAAACTACTGAAATGTGGTCGTCTGTGATCTTGATAACTCTAACAGGCTAACCACTCTGACTATATAGAGACAAAAGTTTGCCAGGGGAGTTTGGCCACTATATGATTTCATTTTCCCACACATTTAGGCCATGTTGATTTAATTATATGTCTGACATCCAATCGCGCATCAATTTTTGGGCGTTTCCAAAAATAAAATAAAAAGTTTTCACCGTACAAAGCAGCTTAAAATATATGCAGCTTAAATATAAGCAAATATCTGCTGTGCATTGCAAAAAAATTGGAAAACGTATAGTAATGTCATAGAATATTCAAGGTTAAAGAAGATGTGAAAGAACAAAAATTAAGAATCAACGGTTCGGAATACATCGTATCATATTCTTATCTGTGCGTTCAGTCAAATGTACAACCTTTCTGACCACAAGATTTCATAATGAAGACAACTTTTTTGGGTCAAAGATTTTATACGCACGCTCGCATCAGAATTCGGGTTCCCAGGGGATGTCATCCATATAATCAAATCAACATGGCCTAAGGAATCTAACAGAGCTAGCTCAAGTCCCACATGTCTCTGTTGCCATTTAATCTTGGTGGTGCAGGCAAACGTGCAATGGCTTAGAAGAATCCAATTAAAATTAATGAAAACTTTTGGTGGCTCATCAAAGAAAATGCATGTTTTCTGCTTAGTCAATTTCGTCAACGCCAACGTCTTTATACACAATATCATGTGAAAAATACAGGAAGGTTAATGTTTCACCCTAAGCCTGCAAAAACACTTCGGCATTATTCCCAAGAATGATTAAAGATTGCTATTGCTCTATATTATCTGTTTTTGCGTTGTTATCCATAAGTAGTTTCATCATTGGTCAATCAACTGAACATAGTTTTCGTATGCATACAACCTTATTTCTCCTATTCAAACGATTCGACAGTACTTCTCTGCTGTCTTTCTTATAGTATAGAATAAAAGAATGAAAATAAAAAAGATCATTTTACACTGAAGAATGCAGCTGATAGACTGTCAAAGCGTATTTATAGCAGAAAAATAAATTAACGGTTGTGTACTTAAGAAAACTCAGTGTTCAATCGGTGTTATGTTTGTCCCACGCTGTCTGGTTACAATCTGTGTCTATGCGATCACATAAATAGGTCATGATTGTCAGCGACAAATGAAAGATCAGTTACTGGACAGAGTTTGTGGAACAAAGTAGTGCAGAGTCTGACTGCGCACCGGGGATGATGGTGACGGTCATCTCGTGGAATGTGCGCATCGAGTTTTTGTATGTAGGTCTTGTCCTGCATGTGTGGCATCCGTCTGTCTCGGAAGACAATGGTAGGCAGACAGGGTGGGTTAGGTGACCTGTCTGCCTGGCCTGCACGTGACTTTTTAAGGTGAAGGAGGGGGGGCCGTGCACTTCCTTCTCCACCCTCTCGTCCACTGTCCTACAGGGGCAACTGTGTGCAACGTGTAAGACGGCCCCAGCAGATGCAGGTTTGTTGTTTCTGCATGTAAGCCTTGTCCAAAATGTAGGTCTGATAGGTCTAAATTTCCAGGACAAAAGGATATGTCTGTTGCTGAACTGGTAGTAGTTTCACAGCTGACCTCCTGGTTCCAATTTTTTGGTAACTGAGAGACCGTGTTTAATCCCGTGAAGGGCATTTATTTGTCTATTTCATTTTCCATCTTGAAGACTCCTGGGTGACTCCTTCAGCATTTTTGTTGATTTTTAAGGGTGCCCAAGCATCTCGATTCAGTCTTTCAGAACGAACGTAAAGTGAGGACCCCTTGTTCAATAAGGTACTAGTGCGTCGAGCAAGATAAAGAGGAAGGGCTAGGATCCTATCCCCGTAAAATATATACCCTGCTACTGAAACAGCAAAGAAACTTGCCCTGTGTGCCATACAAGCCATACAAGGGTGTGAATGATCGAACGAACGTGTCCCAGGACAGTGCCGAGGGGGCGTGTCTAACGCGCGAGCAGTCAAATCGCTGTGCGGATATCATCATTGTGTATGCACACTATATATACCGCTTATCTACCGCTGGCCTCCCCAGCTACAGGAGTATAGACATTCCCAGCTCGCACCATGGACATTCGGGCATTGCTGTTTGTACTACTGACATGCTGCAGAGCGCAAGGTGGGTTTTAGATATAACTTTTGACTCTCTTGTGACTCTGTCTTCAATCCGAAGTGATCTCAGATAATGCCGTTCAATAGACTCTACGCAACAGGTGCCAGAAAAGGGCTTGTATATACAAGCGATTGAAGCGAAGGTCCGGTGTCACATTCTCCGTGCGACAGACGTACGATCGACAGCAAACAAGGGACATTTTAAAACAGTCGTGAATGTGTCGTACAGCATTTGACTATTCTGTAGCTTTAATCCTCGTCAACTTCGAAATGGCCTCGCTCAAAATCGCACGATCATGTCCCATGTGAAAGGGCCGAAATGCGACGACACCTCCCCTTCGTATCCCCTCAGTCTATCGACCTATAGTCGGGACAAAGCTAGTACGCACTTCACCCCGCAGAGCCCTGTCAAGTATTACATTGTACTTTCTTCCAAGTTCTCATATTCAATTCCAGTGTAACTAATCTTAAAATGTCAGAAAAAAAATCTTCATTGCACCCGGTTTGCACAGCAGGATGACGAAATGAATGACGAAACTATCTTCCGCTTAAGCTTAGGGCAACCTGCCGTGCGTGCAAATACGTGCTGTCTACGTGCCAAAACGTGGGCAGTCTTTTGGGATCCGTAAGTGGTAAGTACCACCTCCGTACGAACTCGTAGGGGAATCCGCAGATACGCCGTAGAACTTTACGTGAAGGCAAACGTTGTGTGCCATCGGGCTGTGGCTTCGCCCCTCCCCCCCCCCCCCCCCCCCCATAGGTGCCATTACGGGCGACGTGCCTGTCCTGTAAAGCCTGAACGTTTTTCAGAAATACGTGACGGGCGTCGCCTCCCAAAGAAACGTACGGACAAATTGCACGTACGGCAGCAGTACCCAGCAGATTTTACTCGACGGTGAGCGAGCTTCTGAGACAGCCGTGTAAAATTGTTATGAGAGTGTCATGTTGCATCTAAGATATGTTAACTAAGTGTCCTGCCTGGTAACTTTGATACCAGGTAACAATCTGCTTTGGAGCTGACATGAATATATGCGTCCAGGTTTTTGCACCGTAGATCAGATTGGTTAAACTAAGGAAATGAAACTTGAATCTGTCGACCTCTTCTCTTCCAATGAGACGGGTCAGACATGGGTTCAGCCAAGTTGTTTGCTTTTTGTTGGCGTATCTGATAGTCGCGGGAATCTTTTACCGCGCCACAATCGTCGTCTTTCAAAACAGTACAGGATGCGAATGCGCTGCCGATTACGCCACGCGGTTGGGTCTGCATTGACTTATTAATGTCTGCTCGATATAAAGAAAATTTAACATTCTTCCCAGCAGCTGCTGACAGTGGCCATGACGTCCCCGTCGTGCGCACGGCTAGCGGCGATGTGCGGGGAACTGTGCAGCACACCAACGACCTGCCCGACAAGCCGGTCTACACCTTCCTGGGCATCCCGTACGCAGCGCCCCCTGTCGGAGACCTGCGTTTCCGCACCCCGCAGCCTGTAGCTCCGTGGAAGGGAGTGAGAAACGCCACCAGACTTGGTCCCTACTGTCCGCAAGGGCCGAACATGCTGTACATTCTTCCCTTCCAGCTCCAACACCACGACTTCGATGAAGACTGCCTCACACTGAACGTTGAAACGCCAACTGTTGCAAATGACACGGGACTGCCTGTAAGACTTAGTGTTAGTGTTAGTGTTAGTGTTAGTGTTAGTGTTAGTGTGTGTGTGTGTGTGTGTGTGTGTGTGTGTGTGTGTGTGTGTGTGTGTGTGTGTGAGTGTGTGCGTGCGTGTGTGTGCGTTTGTGTTTCTGTGGTTCTGTGTGTGGGTGCATTTGTGTCTGTGTGTGTCTGAGTGTGTGTCTATCTATGTCTTAGTGTGTGTGTCTTAAATGTTTGCTAAATCGTTACGCCAAAAGGGTCTGCCCCATTGGCAAGGTCAGTTTGGCGGCGCTTGAACCCCATTGTTACATACCCTTAGTTTTCTTCCAACTCACACCTCCAGGTTCTTCTGTGGATCCACGGTGGGTCGTTCGCCATCGGTACGGGATACTTCCAGCCTTTCGCCGCCATGGCCGCTCATCAGGACGTGGTTGTCGTGACCATCAACTATCGCCTGGGGGCGCTGGGCTTCCTCAGCACTGGGGACGAGAACGCTCCTGGGAACTTCGGCTTTCTGGACCAGGTGGACTACTTGTTTGTTTGTCTTAACAAGGAGGTTAAAATCAAGAAATCTTAATAAACATCATAATCAAATATTCAATTGAGACGAAATATTAAAAAAAAAAGTTAAACCCTTCCCGCGCCAACGACAGTGCCCATCTCTGGCGCACAGGGCGGTGCCCATCTCTGTTTCATTAGCCCTGGGCCACACCCAACGCAATCACTACAGTAGGGGAACATCGGCTTCCTGGACCAGGTGGATTACTTCTTTGTTTGCTATTATCTTTATATACTTCATAGTCAAATAATCAATTGATAAGAAATGGACTAACGGTGAAATACTTTACTTACCCAAACTATCTTTAATCGACGTAAGAAGAAATAGACAACCATTTTCATTTTACTTTCATGTGCTAGGTGGCTAGGACTGACAATGTCAAAAATGGCCAAAAATGTATTATGTACTTTTAAGATAAGTATCGACAACTGATCAGCTTTACGTGACACGCATTAAAGACTTATAAAGACCTATAAAACCACTGAAACAAAGGCAACGACCATATCCTAACCCCAGTTCCCTTTTATGATCTTTTACAGATCCAGGCGATGACGTGGGTGAAAGAAAACATCCGGAACTTCGGAGGAGATCCGGACCGAGTGACGCTCTTCGGTCAGTCAGCCGGCGGCACGAGCGTCTGTTACCACGTGGTCTCTCCCCTCAGCCAGGGGCTCTTCCAGCGGGCCATCTCGCAGAGCGGCACCTGCAGGACTACAGGCAAGTGAACACCAATAGAAATCTGCATTGGCGATAATTATGTAAAAATAAGCAAGTTCAGGGTGTCTCATAATCTCACCCGTGAACATTCCAGGTCATAGGAACTCACCCCAAACAGCAGCCCGCTATCTCAAGTGTCCAAAAGTGTAATTTTTAAAAATTCCGACCAGCGAAACTTATCGCAGCTGTCAAATATGCCGCCATCATGGCTTCTCATGACGTCAATTTAGGGACTGATCACTTCAAATTAGATGTCAGCACAGGCCTAAGAAATGGACCAAAACCTTGTTTTTTTGCCTAATCTGAACAGCTGCAACCTACACTGTTTCACCAATATGGAAATGTTACTTACATTTTCCTGCTAAAAGTCGAAAATAGGCTAAAATAGGTCACTGCCCTACAGGAGTCCTCCCCAAGCCGCTGGAAGTTGCCGCCGTGTTGGCTGAGGCGGTCGGCTGTGATGGGAGGGACACGGGGAGCATGGTGTCCTGTCTGCGGCAGAAACCAGCAGACGAGCTCGTCACTGCCCAGCAGGGCATGATGAAGTGGGGGACGGGGGAGTGGGGCGTCGCTTTCGGGCCGGTAGTCGACGGGAGCTTCCTTCGGGCGCACCCCGATGATCTGTACGACCGGGGCCGGGCACACCCCGTGGACTATCTTCTCGGAGTGAACAACCACGAGTACGGACTAATGCTGCCGTCTCTGGTCGACCCGAAGTTTGGCCAAGGCATGACAGAAGAAACTTTCGTCCATAGCCTTGAAGCGCTCATAGGAATGCTTTATCCGGTAAGAGAACCCAGCGAAATTCATGCTTTGTTGTTGTTGTTGTTGTTGTAAGACAAAATAAATGAAGTAATTGAATAGATTCTCCGATGAGTCAGACTCATCCAAGCATCAACTGTTTTTCGCCAGTGACTGACGCTTCAGCGTGAACGATGTTCTGTGGTGGATACCATCTGATACCGTCTGACAGAATTTATCCTGTGATTTGATGCACATGTATTTTGTATCATGTAATGTTCTACCTGAACCTACGTACAGTGACGCTATTGCCGCTGTTTGTCTGTTACGATACTTTGAACTGACGACAATTACCTGGTACAAACACAGAGTTGAACTATACGTACCACAAATCATGACAATCGAGAGAACCACGCCCAAAATATAACTTTCCTGGCGAGGACAATAATACCGATATAGAATGAAACCATTCCCACAACTATGCGAATGTAGCCTCCTTCGCAGACTTCAAGCGGAGCTGGCTTTATTTTGTTTGAAACTAGCTAACCAGCGCCCCCCCCCCCCCCATAATATAAAAACCAATTCCGCTCGATGTCTGCGAAGGAGGCTAATTCCAATGTACATTTTCGGCCATTCCTGCGTTACTCATTTTCTTTCTATCTCAATGCCAGAGTTCCCACACGGCCAGTATCGTGGCTGCTGCTCGGGAGCTGTACCATGACCAGGACAAGCCGGACGACCCCATGGCCATACAGCGGCAGTTCACTCACGTTTTTGGCGATTGGATGTACGTGGCTCCCACGGTGGACACCGCAAATAGACACGCAGGTGGGGTGATAGGTCTGGAATGTCATTTTGATTTCGTTCCATGCGAAAAAAAAAACATCGTAATTTCGTCACTCATCAACTAGTGATGCTGAATGTTGGTTTATATTGATTCATAGTTAATTTGCATAAAAAGCTTTCACAATAATTAAAGAAAATAAATAACAGTGAATACAACAGTGCGAGGATAGCTCAGAATCTCGAAAGCTTACTAGTATGAAAAACGGTGCCTGGATATTTGTGATCTGCTCTAATTAATTACAATTTACATCTTGTGTTTTCAGAGACATGCATGTAAACCGGTTCATGGTTTGAAATGCGTATGTGCGGGGTCAAAGGTTAAGTTCCCAAATTTGTACAGTTATTGTGTAGACCGTGCTTGATACTTGTACTATCCAGACATGTTTTTTTTTCATGTCGCAGGGGTCCTCAACGTTGACGTATTACCCACAATGCATCACAGTGCCCACGTGCAGCTCAAACCTGGAATCAGCTTATTGGGCCAACCCAAACTAACGTTGTCGTTGTTGTCACTATGCGTACTGGCAGTGTGCTCATTCAATGATTCACGTATTCCTTTCTGTTTCCCCCAGCGTCTGGCTCCAAAGTGTACCTGTACGAGTACCATTACCCGCCTGCGTTCGCCTCCACCGTCCGGCCGGGCTGGGTGGGGGCCGACCACTGCGATGACGTGTTTATGGTGACGGGCTGTCCTTTCCTGGACGTACCGGTAAATACCAGGATGACTGAGGGAGAGGGGCTACTTCCGTTTTCTTCGGAAGACAGGAAGGTCAGCGGGGACATGATGGCTTACTGGGCCAACTTCGCCCGAACCGGGTAAGTTCGCCAGACTTTGAATTTACTGCATCTGTGAGCAGCGACACCTAAGCTGCAGTACGATGTGAACCAATCACCCAAGGAAAGTGACAGATGGTCACCAAAACATCGGTTGAATAAAATACCTGGCTGTGTACAAAAAATATTTTTATTCAATAGGACCTTACATTGACCTGATATACGTACAACTCTACTTCACCTTTATCCGCTGGTAAACCATTATCCGTTGTTTTTAAAAACGGTGTTTATGGATATCAAATCGAAGGACGTTGGTTTCAAATTCTGTTGTATTCAAAATATTGCAGTTTGAAACCACACCGCTCGTCGACTTTATATCCATAAATATACCATTTGTTTAAACAACGGATATAGGTTACCCCGCGGATAAATGTAAAGTAAGGTTACACCTGGTTGTTGCGTATACATTATGCCTTCATCACATAAATTATAGAAGTATTCTTCACAACTGTTGCTGAGTAAAATCTGAATTTCCCCCAGGAACCCGTCAGACCGTACCGGCGGCCCGGCAGACAGCCCCACGGTACCAGAGTGGCCCCGGTACACACCGGACAGCCCCGCCTACATGAACCTGGGTCTGACGTCATCTGAAGACGTAGGGCTGCACCACGATAGGGTGGCGCTGTGGAATGACGTCATTCCCGAGATCCTAGCATCGTCCGAAAGGGACGAGCTGTAGATGGGAAATGTCGTCGCCATTTAAGACGGGCGTTGCCATATAAGACGGTCGTCGCCATTTAAGACGGTCGTCGCCATTTAAGACGGTGGTCGCCACATCTGAGCGTTTCATATAACTTTGGGGTCTGGGGGTGTTAGATAAGAAGTAAAAAGGTATATAAGGCAACAGTTTGATTACAACTGTACAGCAGTGTCGTCATGAATAGTAAAAAAATAGGAAAAATAAGAAAGTGACCACCGCGGGATCGACCTGTAATCGCTAACGGACTACGTCAAGGAACATCACTGTGTGGTAAATACATTTAGTTAAAGTGAGTGGATCAATACATTCCGGCCAAAAATGGGGTAGGGAATTTCCCGAGCAGCGTTGTAACCCTGCTTCGCCTATTGATTCAGTGAAGTCAAGCTTGCCTAATCTTGATGTTTCTGACTTAGGGAGAAGAGATGCTGCCACAGTTATCGCTATGGGCCGCTTCATGATGGTATAACATTAGGCCCTACGAACCTGATTTTTTTTTTAAAGTGATAAAACGTTACATATTTTCAAATACACGTAGAAAGGCAACGACCATTTACGAGACAGAAATTAGCGCAGTGGAATGCTGAGATATGATGGCCCAAACAGGTTATATTAGAATTTTATTAGAATTATCCAGCAGGTTTCAGAGTCAAATAGGACACGGAAATTTCAATACTGAAAGTTTGCATGTGCCGGAGACGCATTTGGCGGTTTTGCCAACAGTGTGTCATGGTTGCAACATGTGTCTATATCAACTTTAGCCCATGAAAAAACAAGCGGGATCAATGGACGAATGATTTATTGCGCAACAATTGCATCCATGACAATGTATGAATAACACCAATTACAGTATAGTACTACCATTACACATATATATAATATTACAACAATTCTAGTTACTACAATACTAGTGGACTATTGGAATCTATGGTATTCAATAAAGGTAACTATTACATACATCAGATTGAGTACTACTGTGTTACTTTCATGCAGATTCTTATAAAAAATCTGAACAAAAATATTGAGAGTTATTTCATAATCCACTTAATTAGAAAACAGTGGAATATCAATTCCAGCTTAGCCAGTGAAGAAACCTCAAGTTACCTTTTAAAATATGGTGGTGTACTTGAAAGGCAACCTAGTAAGCAATATCAGCCCGGGTTGTAGCACTTCAATTATCAAAGTCAATTTTTGGGACACATTTCTACGTAATAAGATGAAGCAACTCTATTCCATTCCATACCAACATTCAAGGAGCAAATATTAGATGCCGCAGTGGCATGACGATGCCGTGAAGTCTAACTTTCGGGGGTTACAATAATTAGGGAATCCTTGCGCGGCTTGTTTCTGCGCCGTTTTTAATCGCTCAAAGGATGAAATAATGATGTAAATGTGACAATATAGTGCAGTAGATATCAATTCTATACATTTTTTTCCACTTTTAATGCTGTAATATTGCTTAGGTTGCCTTGAACATGAAATTCAGCTACAGCTCGTACTTTTTGGACGACGCTATCATTTCAGGAATGACGTCATTCCACAGCGCCACCCTGTCCGGGTGCAGCCCTACGTCAGCAGATGACGTCAGCCCCAGGTTCATGTAGGCGGGGCTGTCCGGTGTGTACCGGGGCCACTCTGGTACCGTGGGGCTGTCTGCCGGGCCGCCGGTACGGTCAGACGGGTTCCTGGGGGGGGGGGGGATTTAGATTTTACTGAGCAGTAGTTGTGAAAAATACTTCTATAATTCATGTGATTAAGACATATTGGATAAGCAGCAACCAGCTGTATAGGTACATCAGGTCAATGCAAGATCCTATTGAATAACAAGATTCTTTGGTCACAGCCAAGCGTTCTCTTCAACCGACCTTTCGGTGACCGTCTGTCACCTTCCTCGAGGCAATTCTGACTGGTTCACATTGTACTGCAGCACAGGTGTTGCTGCTCACAGATTCAATGTGAACCAGTCAGAATTGCACTGAGGAAGGTGACAGACGGTGATCGAAATGTCGGTTGAATAAAAGACATTTATTACGTCTGGGCTTTACAACCATCTCTCAAAAGTGACGGGGAACGCCATAGACTTTCTGCAACTTATGATCTCGTGTTTTATCTGCATAAGTTGACGTCAGAGAAGATTGCTTATTCCTTGACAATGACTGGAGTTGGGCTGTGGGAAATTTGGGTAAGTCCAATTTCGTGTTGGAAATTACGGTTCAACTTTGATCCAAAACCAGGTGTCATATACAAGTATGAGGTCAATGTGCAATATTCTATTAACGGGCAAAGTCACATTATGTTCACATAAATCGATACAAGAAACAAAATGGTAAACTTCATTGATAAGGTAAACAGTATAGTGTATACGGCACGTGCCTACCGTAGATGTTGTAGTAGTAGCATTAATGCGGTTCTTCTTTGTTATGAGTTCCATGTGAATCGGTCTATACAGATATGCTGTCAGGGCATGACAAAAGTAAGTTGAAAGTGTTGTGGATTCTGTCTGAAACGTCTGACCGTTTTTAAAACCGTATCCAGTAGCCTGAGTGGTTGCTACTTGGCGGATCTTAATACATGGATGTCTAACCTTCATAGACGTAAATTCAAAGCCTGGCGAACTTACCCGGTTCGAGCGAAGTTGGCCCAGTACGCCATGATGTCCCCGCTGACCTTCCTGTCTTCTGACGAAAACGGAAGTAGGCCCCCTCCCTCCCCCATCCTGGTACTCAACGGTACGTCCAGGAAGGGCCAACCCGTCACCATGAAGACGTCATCACTGTGGTCGGCCCCCATCCAGCCTGGTCGGACGGCAGAGGCGAACGCAGGCGGGTAATGGTACTCGTACAGGTACGCTTTGGAGCCAGACGCTGGAGAGGAACAGAGAGGAGTACTTATGTCATTGAATTAAACACACTGCCAACACGCACGCACAGTGACATCAACAACTAAGATAACGATTCTGGAAACTTATCAGTATCTGTGTTGGTAGTAATCATAGTACGTATACAATGCTTTCTTCCAACACAAAGAAATTTAAGCATTGTACGACGGGGGTGATCACATAAGTCCTCGGACCCAGCCAGAAAAGTCTTATATAAATATGTACCAAAATTCAAATTATTGTGATCATTACTTTGCAGGCGACACCCAGTAATGGTAGGTAAGGGAGAAGGAAAGAAACATGGACAATTGACCTGACCTGTGGTGTGCGGGTCAACTTGCGCTGCTGGAAGTCAGACACCCAATTCTTTTTGCTTGAAATAGAAAGAGAATCATTTTGACAATGTCTTTTGTTAATTTACGGCATGGGGAAGTCGACCCACACACATCTGATCACAATTCACACCACTTTTTTCTCGCCACTTACCTTCTGATTTGCAAAAAAACGAATGCCTGTAAAGTAATGACTGCAATGATTTGAAATTTGGCGGATATTGATAAAAGGCTCCATACTATGAAGTTGTGCCTCAAAATCTGAGTTGTGCTTGTTATTTCTGGGTGGGGCAGAGAACTTATTGATCACCCCTCGTACAACATTAGATAATTTTAAATTCGGGTTGTTCCAATAAGCTGATTCCAGGTTTGAACTGCACGTGCTCAGAGAGATTCGTTGTTGGTAATATGTCAAAGTTGAAGGCCATAAACAAAACTGGAAACGTATCAAGCACGGTCTAGACAAGAGAAAATGATATCAAGAGGATCCTCATTTTCATCGGATTCACACAACACTGTAAGCTTTTGCAGTATGTTCAATCATTCATGAAAGATAACAAATATTTGAGTAACCAATCTCCCGTCTTACATCCCTGACTTGGAGTACCTGCATGCTTATAATTCATTTTAAAAAGATCATCGAATTAAACACTTGGCAAAGGTACACATCAACAACTTTAGGCAAGAAGATTTTATCAACGACGACAAGAAGCTTTTATCAAAATACACGGCCGAGTATTCACAATCTCCAAATGTGAGGGATAAGTGATACCAATCACAGATTTTCTGGCATTCATTTAATTTCTGTACTTGAGCAGAATCACCAACTGATCAAGGCCTAAGATTTGATTAGTATTCTCTTTGGTATGGAATTAAGTAAAAAGAATATATCATCCCACCTGCGTGTCTATTAGCGGTGTCCACCGTGGGTGCCACGAACATCCAGTCACCGTAAAAGTTGGAGAACTGCCGCTGTATGGCCATGGGGTCGTCCGGCTTGTCCTGGTCACGGTACAGCTGCCGAGCGGCGGCCACGATACTGGCCGTGTGGGAACTCTGGCATCGTGAGAGAAAGGAAGAAAAGATAGCAGAGACACATTTTTTAATTGGGCAAATGTGTACATTTTCAAATATTGGCAACTTACGTCATTTACTTGCTCATTTCACAGCTGTTACGTGCGATTTACAGTACGGTTGAAAACGATGTATTTTTAAACGGGTGAAAATTGGTGCATGTGTCGATATCATTCATACAATTGCCATGGCCTAACAACGACAAGAAAAGCTAATTGGGTTCTATTACCGGATAAAGTCCTCCTATGAGCGCCTTGAGGTGGCGGTTGAAAGTGTCCTCTGTCATGCCCTGTCCAAACTTCGGCTCGACCAGAGACGCCAGCAGAGATCCGAACTCGTCGTTGGTCACTCCAAGAAGATAGTCCACGGGGTGTGCCCGGCCCCGGTCGTACAGATCATCGGGGTGCGCCGGGAGGAAGCTCCCGTCGACTACCGGCCCGAAACTGTCCCACATCGACGACTTGATGACGTCCTGCTGAGCACCGACGAGCTCGTCTGCTGGTTTCTGCCGGAGACAGGACACCATGCTCCCCGTGTCCTTACCATCACAGCCGACCGCTTCAGCCAACGTCGTGGCAACTCCCAACGGCTTGATAATGGTTCCGAACGAGTTGCAGGTGCCGCTCTGCGAGATGGCCCGCCGGAAGAGCCCCTTGCAGAGAGGAGAGACCACGTGGTAGCAGACGCTCATGGCACCAGCAGATTCGCCGAAGAGCGTGACTCGGTCAGGATCTCCTCCGAAGTTCCGGATGTTTTCTTTCACCCACGTCATCGCCTGGATCTGGAAAAAGGAATTGGCGTTATGCGATGGTCGTTGTCTTTGTTTAAGTGGCTTAGCAATAAGCATCTTTCAAACGTTGCCTACTTTTCTCCTTGCGAGGCTAGTTGGGAGTTAACCGTCAATATAGATGGGATATAGATTTCATTTTGTCACACAAAGCTGGGCAGTTGTCGATAATTATCCGTTCAACGTTTGTAATACATATTTTGTCATTTTACTCCTTCCTAGCACGTAAAGATTAAGTAAAAATGCATCGACAAATACCTTTCCCAGAAATTTTTGATATCTATTTCATCTCACTTCGCCGTCAATAACATAAGCTGAAACCACGTTTTTTTTAATCGAAATGCCATTAAACTTAGCTTAGTCTGCCAGCAAAATTTGCTTACAGTAATTTAAGTATTTAGTGTATTTCGTCTGTATCTGTATCTATACAGCCGGTATAACCGCCCTTCGGCGTAACACACCAGTCTCGACTGATGTTTTGTTATAGCCATATGAAGTTAACAAACCTGATAGCAAATTCTTATTTTGCCAGAACTATTATAGAGTGGAATTTGTCATCACCAAGCACAGTAGGAGCATTTTGGCTGAATATTTTAGACAACACTTGCAAAAGTTAGGTGTGACGGGTCGTTCAGTGTAATATAACCAGCTGCTGTTGCGCTGCGTGCCTGCGAAGCTGGTTTGTTACGTCGAAGGGCGGTTATACCGGCTATATAGATACAGATACAAATAAAGAAACAAGCTTAAGCAAAAAAAGTACGTAGTCCACCTGGTCCAGGAAGCCGAAGTTCCCAGGCGCGTTCTCGTCCCCAGTGCTGAGGAAACCCAGCGCCCCCAGGCGATAGTTGATGGTGACGACAACCACGTCCTGATGAGCGGCCATGGCGGCGAAAGGTTGAGGGCGTCCCGTGCCGATTTGGAACGACCCACCGTGGATCCACAGGAGAACCTGGAGATGTGAGGTGGAAGTTTGTTATACACCTTTGCAGCAATGGGAGTGAGAGTAATTCCTCTATAGTTAGAGGCAGATGTTAAATCACATTTTTTTAGGTATTGGCACAATTCCTCCTTTGAGCCAAGATGATGGGTAATTTTTCAGACATTAACACATATACTTACGAAACTAAACTTTTTGGATGTCTCTTTTCCCTTTGGGCGGGGGAATGTGGACTTACGTTCAAATTGTGTTTTGCTATTCGGTATTGTCTACTTGCCTTGGTATTCTTTATCATCCACTGTTTGACTGTTTTGGTAAATATCTTATTTTCCGGGCTGTAGAAGTGGCGGCGAGTAACGCTATATAATTTGTATAACTTGTTTCGTCCGTGTATTTGTGTTTGATGAAAAAAATAAAACACACACACACACACGCACGCACTTACTGGCAGTCTCGTGTCATTTGCAACAGTTGGTGTCTCAACGTTCAGCGTGAGGCAATCTTCATCGAAGTCGTGGTGTTGGAGCTGGAAGGGAAGAATGTACAGCATGCTCGGCCCTTGTGGACAGTAGGGACCAAGTCTGGTGGCGTTTCTCACTCCCTTCCACGGAGCTACAGGCTGTGGGGTGCGGAACCGCAGGTCTCCGACAGGCGGCGCTGCGTACGGGATGCCCAGGAAGCTGTAGACCGGTTTGTCGGGCAGGTCGTTGGTGTGCTGCACTGTTCCCCGCACATCGCCGCTCGCCGTGCGCACAACAGGGACGCCATTGCCACTGTCAGCAGCTGCTGGGAATTAGTGTTTACAATTGAACTCGTACAGTAACTTGACTGGGGCCGATGTCGTCAAGTATGAACATCATCATCTTTATTTCGCACAAAAACACTTTGAAAAATAATATATTCCCACTCACGTTGCCTCAGTGGAGAGTTAAGGACTGGGGTGAGAAGACCGAGGCATCGTGGAATCCGAGATTCCATGCTTACCCGTAAAATACTTAGGGGGTGGGTGGGTGGGGGGGCTAAAAATTTGACTGCACTTCTTTCCCGTGCTCCCCCCCATCTACTAATATCCTCTTCAGCAGAAAAGGTGAAGAATTGCTCCGAAACTTGATATCATGTGTTGCGCTCTGTTGTTCAGATATAACACAGAAAAGACACCTACACTTGAACAGAACTTTATTGCCCGACAATTGTACATGATATGGCAACTATTATTACACAAAGTACCAAATGACTGACACTCGGTTTTATTCCGACTGCTGTACCACATGAGAAAGAGCCATACACTCTTTGTGTCTGGCGGTAGGCTGTTCCAGACATTGGGCCCATGGTAGGCTATTGATCTTCTGAAGGTCTCTCGCTTAGGCTTTGGGACAACCAGTTGACTACTTGCTTTGGTTGTTCGTGTACTCTGGTCCCTGCAGTACACAAACATCTAGCGCATGTAGGGTAGTAGTTGCATATAACTTCGGAGCTTTGGATAATCCACACAGATCGGAGATATCCCTCTGGTGAAAAACGGCTACACTAGAAACCTACATTGCCTCTGACCGTGGACTGTAGCTAGACTAGTCTACTCTTGCTAGGCTGTGTCCCTCCCGTCCGGCTCATGATTCACTTGTGAATAGAGGGGGAGTTATATCACATGTCATAAACTCACGCGAGTGGAGATCTCGCGAGAGTTCATTCCATTGTGATATCATTGGGAATCATAATATATTCCCACTCACGTTGCCTCAGTGGAGAGTTAAGGACTGGGGTGAGAAGACCTCGGCACCCGCTTCTCCCGAGTGCCATTATTCCCCTAATTTAAGTTCCTACATTTCCCTTCATTTAATCCTCTCCCAATCCTTATTCTTCTCCATTCCCTTTTCCCAATCCTTATTGTCTTCATTCCCCCAATCCCTTATATTTACTCCCTCACCTCTGTGCCTTTCCGTACAAAACCCTCTACGTATGCATTAAGCCACCTTGACAACACAGCAGCATCCCCTATGGTCTGCTGCGCATGCTTGTTGTTATCAACAGGGTGGGTGTAAGACTATCACAGTCACAGTCATCAGTCTTTAGGTGTTCCTCAGGAATGCAGATTGATCCCTGGTTCTCAGCTAAGTTCCTTGGGCGCCTAAGGTCCGGCTCGAGTGGGACCTGTCCAATCCGAACTCAGTGGAATGGTCGACGACCAGTCCGATTAGATAGAGAACCCTTAGAGATTACCTGAGACCAACCTCTCCCAGGTTTACAGTAGTTCAACTCATCCTGCGTCGTGTTGGAAATCAAACATTGATTTCTCTGCGTATACAAGAACAATATTCCAGCTGCAGAGAAAGCTATCACCACAATGCTTGCTCAGTATCTAACCTGTAACTGTCGACCTTTACGCACAGTTCTATGTATTTCAGTCTGGACAGGCCCCACTCGCTTCCCGGACCACCAGGCCGAAGCCAGTATGGGTGGCAACAGCTTAAGGGAGCTGAACACGGTCCACGAGTGAGAACTAGGCCAGCTAAAGGTAGCCAATAAACAGGAACACAGAAAATCCAATGGTAGGAAGGAATGTGACACGAGAAACTCGTCATGATCTTTGTCTTTATTCCAAACTTGCATAACAAGAAACGCAAACACCGGTTCAGTCAACGGTAAAATCACCATCCAACATTACCGTGCAGACGCTGCGGACCTTATCGAAAATTGCATGTCGTCCAAGGTCACAATCTAATTGTGACAAACGAAGTTCCATTGTTCCCATTGTGTCCTCCATTCCTTTGACCTT
This sequence comes from Branchiostoma floridae, assembly GCF_000003815.2. NCBI lineage: Eukaryota > Metazoa > Chordata > Leptocardii > Amphioxiformes > Branchiostomatidae > Branchiostoma > Branchiostoma floridae. The sequence continues at coordinate 4,505,397 of NC_049982.1, forward strand.
TACTTCTGACCTGTCCAACAAGGTAGGTCTTCACTGTACTACCGTACGGTTTGTTACCTACCATGGATTTGTTCACCAACCATGCAACAAACCAAACAAAATCTGAGGTTGTCCAACAACCTGTCGTCATATCAAATGAAACACCGACTCAAATCAAACAAAGTTACGATTACCGTCCACCGGCGCCCGTTGTCTTACAGCGAAAATCCACTATACCGTCTGACGCACCCCGCTGTCCAACAACGAATTCTCTACACGATTGTCCAACAATCTCACCACACCGTCCACCGGTGCCGTTGTTCAACAGCGAGTACAATATACAACCATGTACTGCACCCCACCGTCCGACGGTGCCGCTGTCCAACAGCAAATACAACATACAGTCATATACTGCACCACTCCCTCCAACGGTGCCGCTGTCCAACCGCAAATACCAGATACAACAAAGTACTGTACCACACCGTCCAACAGCGAATACAACATACAACCATGTACTTGTACTACACCGCCCAACGGTGCCGCTGTCCAACGGCGTATACAACATACAACCATGTATGTACCGTGCCACACCGTCCGGCGGTGCCGCTGTCCAACAGCGAATACAACATACAACCATGTACTGTACTACACCGTCCGACGGAGTCCGCTGTCCAACAGCGAATACAACATACAACCATGTATGTACTGTACCACACCGTCCTACAGTGCTGCTGTCCGACAGCGAATACAATATACAACCATGTACTGTACCACACCGTCCAACGGTGCCGCTGTCCAACAGGAAATACAACATACAGTCATATACTATACCACACCGTCCGGCGGCCACGCTGTCCGACAGCAAATGCAATATACAACAAAGTACTGTACCACACCGTTCAACGGTGCCCGCTGTCTGACAGCAAATACAATATGCAACAATTATTGTACCAAACCGTCCGACGGTGCCGCTGTCCAACAGCAAATACAACATACACGATGTATGTACTGTACCACACCGTCCAACGGTGCCCGCTGTCCGACAGCAAATACAATATGCAACAATTACTGTACCAAACCGTCCGACGGTGCCGCTGTCCAACAGCAAATACAACATACAGGATGTATGTACTGTACCACACCGTCCAACGGTGCCCGCTGTCCGACAGCAAATACAATATGCAACAATTACTGTACCAAACCGTCCGACGGTGCCGCTGTCCAACAGCAAATACAATATACACAAATTACTATACCACACCGTCCGACGGTGCCGCTGTCCGACAGCCAATACAATATACAACAATTGCTGTACCAAACCGTTCGACGGTGCCGCTGTCCGACAGCAAATACAATAAACACAAATTACTGTACCACACCGTCCGACGGTGCTGCTGTCCGACAGCGAATACAATATACAACAATTACTTTATTACGTCATCCGACGGTGCCGTTGTCCGACAGCGAATTCTAACCAATTAAAACATTAAATCGATCGACGATCCTCAGTCATACAGAGTCAAAACCTAAAGTTTCCCCACAAAAGTTACGTCCTCGGTACTAAGAAATCAGACCACTGCGCCCCGCTGATCAGCCTGACAGGAGCTGGGGAGGAGAGAATACCGGGTTAGTGCAAAACTGCGACCCACTCCGAAACTACGTCTCGCTGATCAGCCTGACAGGAGCTGGGGAGGAAAGAACGCCGGGTTAGTAACGAACTGCACCCCGCCAGTCCGCCTGACAGGAGCTGGGGAGGAGAGAACGCCGGGTTAGTGCCGAACTGCTCCCCGCTAGTCAGCCTGACAGGAGCTGGGGAGGAAAGAACGCCGGGTTAGTGCCGAACTGCTCCCCGCCGATCAGCCCGACAGGGGCTGTGGTGGAGAGAACGCCGGTTTAGTGCAGACCTGCGACCCGCCCCGAACTGCGCCCCGCCGATCAGCATGACAGGAGCTGGTAAACTGGAAGAAGGGCACATCACATGTTACGTCATCGCGGCAAAAATTACTGAGAAAACAGAAACATCACGAGTTCACGACGGTTAAAAGATCTCTTACTAGCGTACAGGCTGTCCGACAACCTGAAGTGCAAAAACAAACACTTTCAGAAAGGATATCACAGTCAACTTGGAATCACCGCTGCAAATTGTTGACTACTGCCCGAGTAATGAAGTCTTTGAGCCTGGTCCAACCACTTTCCGGGCTGTTGACTGCTCCACAGATTGCAGAAATGCTGGCCTAGCACAGAAAACCATGGCAAAATTGTACGGTAAAACAGACAAGCAACACTGCTAAAACGAGAGCAGCCCAATCAGGCAACTCTACCCGAAACATGGCGCTTCGGCACACACAGAAAAACACTGACCACCACTTTGACGACTGCCCAAAGTTTCCAAAAAATGGCTTAACTCACCCACAGCGGTGTCAGTAATAAGTTTAACCACTACTGTCGTCAGGGGAGGAATGTCAGGTGCTCCTCCAGGCCCTCGGTGATCAGTTCAGTGTTGTTCTGCTCCATTAGGCTCCTTGCGCGAGAAAACAAGGATTACGGCAGTCCTGGTGGTGATACAGCCTTGTCTGAATACCTAACTCATGCGAAAAAACAAACAAACAAGGAAATCACAATGCATCCGAAGCCAAGTTAACCACGCTAAGTTGAATCAATCTCACCTGCGCACCCGAACACGTGCGCTCCACATACAGATGCAAATTCCACTCATAAATGACACGAGTATCAGAAGGAACATTTGAAAACTCGAATATGCTCTAAAACACAAGCTGCACGCCTTAGGAAAGGTGAGCAAACAAATTCACAGAATAATAAAACGAAATTCAGACAGCAAAATGTCTCTGCACTGAGAACACTGTCCCGCCAAAGCGCGGGAAACAGACCGCCAAACGAAAATTCCAGAACACGCCATAAGGCGGCAAGGCAATACTGCGTACCTTCTAGGTTAGTGACACTAACGCCAAAGGAAACTACTCAGTCCTTTGCTGCCGGCAAGATACGTTCCCAGAAGTAAAAGATGTCACCGGCTTGCACATGGCTGGTACCGCGCTACAGGAGCTCTGCTTGGCAATGTCCTGTTCGTGCGGCTCATGATTCACTTGTGAATAGAGGGGGAGTTATATCACATGTCATAAACTCACGCGAGTGGAGATCTCGCGAGAGTTCATTCCATTGTGATATCATTGGGAATCAGGATACGTTGAAAACACGAAAACAAGATGAAGGTTAAAAAGACACCTCGATCGACCCCTTAATCAAACTTCAATTATATATATCACTGAGTCGAATTAAACTGTTTTAATAGAAAGAAGAAAACATCAAGTCAACACACACGAGCTTCTATGGTGTTTATATATCACCGAGCCCCGTCCAGTGCGACGGGCTAGATTTACAATTTAAAAGAACTTCTGAAAAGAATCTGGTAATTTAGAAAGTCGGCTACCTTCTGCTGGAGATCAACAAAAGGTTGAAGCTCGTCGACCGTGCTTGTGTGACAAGAGCTAAGGTGAGGTATGCCGGACCTAAGTTTAAGATTCCCACGACTATCAGATACGAAGCCATCATTTAGTAGCCGAGAACAAACAACCTAAAGCAAACACCTCGGCTGACCCCAAATCTGATCCGTCGTGTTCGATGTTTAGGGGTCATACTGTGGGGAGGGGTCGTCGCGCTTTAGGCACAGTCACGTGTACATTGGTCGTGCGATTTTGACTAGGGTTAACGCCACAACACGACTTACGTTGTACAAAACATTCGCGACTGGCTTAAAATGTCCCCAAGTTGCTGTCGCGGACCTGTCATATAACGACTATGACCAGGCCTTCACGTGTATACTACTAGTATATAGAAGCCTTCTACTGACACCTGTTGCGTAGAATCTGTTTAGCGGCATTACTTTTAGATCACACCATACCGAAGGCAGAGTCGCACCAGATTAAAAAGTCACATCTTAACCCCACCTTGCACTCCGCAGCACGTCAGTAGTACTAACAGCAATCCCCGAATGTCCATGGTGCGGGCAGAGTTACTCCTGTAGTAGGTAGGTCAGCGGTAGATAAGCGGTAGTGTGGGTACACAATGATGACATCCGCACGGCGATTCGCGACTGCTCGCGCGTTAGACACGCCTCCTCGGCACTGTCTTAGCAACCGTTCGTTCAGTCTTCAGACCTTTGTAATGTCTAGTGGCACATCGGACAAGTTTCTTTGTCAGGTTATATCTTAGGCTTAGGTCACATTTCTAAACCAGGGCCCGGCTGGGCAGCTTTCGGGAGCGAAAATAACTAGAAAGGTAATATTTGCAAGCAAATACAGAATGTTACCTTCACATGGTCTAGCCTAGCATTTCTACCTGATTTAAATGATACAGGATAATCAAGAAGGGATCAAGAAGGGACGAATGAATTTCAATATTTTTTATCTGTAACGTTACGTATCTTGAATAACAGACACAGTGTCCCATTTGGTTCTAAATAGGGGTTCTCATCATCGTCACATCTCAGTTGCATAGCTACCAACCACATGGGCACTGTAAAAAAATGTATCTCTGAAAAGAATCTGGTAATTTACAAAGTCGGCTATATCTTCTGGAGATCAACATAAAAGTTGAAGCCCGTCGACTGTGCATGCGTGACAAGGGCTAAGGTGAGGTATGTCGGACCTAAGTTAAAGATTCCCACGACTATCAGCTGCAGATACGAAGCCATCATTTAGTAGCCGAGAACAAACAACCGAAAACAAACACCTCGGATGACCCCAAATCTGATCCGTCGTGTTCGATGTTTAGGTAAAACTGTAAGGAGGGGTCGTCGCGCTTAAGCCCCCTTTACAAATCAAGAATTTATAAGAATTTAAGAAAGCACACAGCTCTAACTGACCTCGTCTGTCTTTTCTTCAGGGGCTTATGTTGATAAAGACACATGTTGTAAACAATCAGCGTGGGGCAAACATTGCAACATAAATCCTAGAGTCACTGTTATCATAACGGTCCATAACGGTGTCAGCATGTGCGAACTTCGAGCATGCACAATTCAGTTTTCTTCCTATCAACCTTGCTGGATAATCAAACATCATTTCTCAGTATTTGTCTATGCTAATTTAAAGGGGCATTCCACTCCACAAGGGAGTGTTATTTTCCGATAGATATTCATTTTAGCAAGTGATAACTGCATACGACTTCACATTATACGATAAAGTACCCAGTTGCTCCACATACCTCAAAAGCATTCAGTCTTCTACTAAACTCCCCAAGTACCCTCTAATTGAATTAATCCTATGGCTGAATACAATGCAGAACTTTTATGTAAGGTTACCAAACTAATTTCAGGTTCGCTAAGAAATTTCGTCTTGTTCTTGTATTCTTTGCTATCTTATGTGCAACTTGCCTTCTCGGTGTGCTCAGCGTACCTCATTTTTTCTGAAAATATGTACGATAAACAAAGTGTCTATGCGTATAGGGAATGCATGGGTAGGGTCTGCATGGGTTTAGTGAGTGTCATTACTGTTTTATAAAACACACATCACGCAATTCATCCCAAGGTGAATTCCACAAAATTCGGCTGATTATGTATTCATTGACACATTATTTATTGGAAAACAAGACTCCCTTCTGGAGTGGAATGCCCCTTTAAGTCTTGCAGACGGTTGTCGCCTTTTACATGTTATTATTCTAACATATAAACGTCCGAAGTTACGGGTATGTCGAAGTTACGACACCTTCCGTTAGCGCGTTTCCTCACTTAAGTGCATTGGCACGCTGTGTCACATTATCGAACTTGACCTTCGTTTTCCTGAGTCCTAACACTACCCAAGTATCAAACATCATCAGGATCCATACAACGCTTCTCGAGTTATATTGTTTACAGACACACATACCGACAGACACACAACACACAACGAAAATACAACCCACTTGGTGAAGGTACATAAATTCTAACAGGAATCTTAGCGTATTACATTTTGATCGATG
>NC_049982.1:4511448-4513632 GCF_000003815.2 Branchiostoma floridae
CCGAAACGTACCACAGATTTAACGACAATCCCGACCACAAAGAATCCTACCACTCAATCATCAACTAACAGTCCAACGATAGTTACCACGGATTTAACAACGATCGAGACAACCCCAAACCCCACCACAGTTCCCAAAATAACGACCTTAACGACACTCGAGACAACGCCAAAACGTACTACAGATTTAACGACAATCCCGACCACACAGAATCCTACCACTCAATCATCAACTAACAGTCCAACGATAGTTACCACGGATTTAACAACGATCGAGACAACCCCAAACCCCACCACAGTTCCCAAAACAACGACCTTAACGACACTCGAGACAACGCCAAAACGTACCACAGATTTAACGACAGTCCCGACCACACAGAATCCCACCACTCTTGTAGCAACGGACAGTCCCAGCACACTTCAGACGACGGATTTGACAACAGCCCAGACGACCCCAAACCCGACCACATTGCCCCCGACTACAAACTCGACTACCGAACGAACAACGGTAAGAGGATTCTTGAACTCAGCGTTATTTTGGAATGGAATGCCAGATTCATTCTGAATGCTTAATAGCAACTGCCATTCACCAATAATGTTATACCATGTAAGCAAAAATATCATGGTCGATTTTTAACTTTTTGATTCATAGAGAAATCATTCTATACATGCACAAAAAAACAATAGTACATCATTTTAGGCATGCAGGTAGCTTAGGCAAAGATGTTCATAATGATATACATGTTATGTAAATGAGGACGTAATTTGTATGGTTAATGACGAAATTGTATAATTCTATAATTGTTTTCAATAACTGGACTTCAATAAATGTAACACATGTAATTATGATAGGTGGAAAATAAGCAGAAACGAAATATGCAAATGGCAATTTGATTTGCATGATGATATATATATATGCAAAAATTGCAAAACGCTTAATGATTAACGACACGAATTTTATACTTGTGACATGTGTGTGTTAGTCAATAATGAACATTCATCAGTCACTGGGTACCATACGTAAATTACAAAAATGTGGAAGTCATTTGCATAAAATTTACAAAAGCTCTAAATATCTCATGGAGGTATCAGGTCTCCGAACTCTAGCTTTCTAATATTTTGTGGCTAGTACCTTAAACACAAACATATTCGTTATCAATAGTCCTAAAGTGCACTTTGTGATATTTTTTCCGCGTTAAATCCAGTGACTTTGTCACCTTTAACTACAGTCATACCCATAGGCCGAAAAGTGTGTTCTCCTTTCTTATATATCCCAAGCCACGAGCACGTGTGACAGAATAACAATTCCCACAACTGTTGTCGCGACAAACGGAAAACGAACGAATCCACACTTATCACGAAAATCACGACCACACCGAATCCTTTTCCTCTTAACAATGAACACTCCAAACAAAGTTCAAACAATTGACAACCCTACGACAAGGCAGCAGATTTCACAGCCCACACGAAACTTTGGATATAACTACCAAGAAATACAGTAAAGCAACGAAGCAGATAAATTGGGATTTTTTCCATCATAATTATGCAAAAAATTACATCTACATTATATACAGCGACAAACTACACAAGGTACAACTCAGCAAACAACAATACCCAAAACTAGTCTTACAACGTTAAGGACCACCGACCAATCCACAGCACTGACAACCAAGTCTACAACGGCAAAAACAACGCAGCAGACAACTCAAACCACAACGACGGTAAACAACACTTAGCGATTGAAAGTATCATTTGAAATGTACCAAAGTGATTGAGCTAGCTATTTTGACTGTATTTTGGACGACATTATCTAAGGATCCTCAAAGTTTCCATACCACTATGGTTTGCTAGAGGAATTCTGTACGGTCATTGAAAGGCAAAAATGCTTTTTCTTCTTTATCAAATGCAGAGACAAACTACATTAAGTACAACCCATAGAACAACAATTCCCACCAGTGTTTTAAATACACACAAGACAACTGACGTATCCACACAATTGACCACAAAACCAAATGCAGTATCGACCACGCTACGGACAACACTACCCTCCACTACGGTACAGAATTGAACCATTAGTTGAATGCCCAAGTCATGTCGAGGCTTTCACAATATCTCGACTGCTATCTTGACATGTACTGTCCTTTTAAATTCCTGTCATATGACGTATGACTAAACGTCACTTCTT
>NC_049982.1:4513880-4515942 GCF_000003815.2 Branchiostoma floridae
TCACATGAATTGTTTAGATGGTTTCTTGACTGTTTTCTTTCACTGCCCCACAGATGAATTCTAACATGACTTTAGACTAGCTTTTCTTTTATCCTGACAACGCAAAAATTAACACTTATTTCCACTTTATTCAATGCAGAGACAAACGACATTAAAAACAACTCATAGAACAACAATGCCAACCACTCTTTTGACTACGCTCAAGCCAACTGAGGAATCCACACTTTTGACCACAAAGCCAACTACAGTGTCGACCACACTGCGGACAACTCTACCCACAACTACGGTACAGCAACGAATCAGAGCTAATTTCTTTAAGAAAAGGAACTAACCGACTCATATGCGGCTTGTAGACGGCTTCTTTAACCAACTTCTTTGATTGTCTTTATTTTCCAACATCATTAAGCGAAACATAAAACATCTTATTTTCCCACATCTAATACAGACACAAACTACACAACGTACAACTCAGCAAACAACAATGCCTACAACTAGTCTGACAACGTCAATGACAACGGACGAATCTACAGCACTGACAACCAAGTCTACAACGGCACAAACAACGCAGCTGACAACTCAAGCCACAACGACGGTAAACAACACTTAACGATTCAAAGTATCATTCCAAAATGTGCCAAAATGATTTAGCTAGCTATTTGACTGTATTTTGGACGAAATTCTTTAATGATCCTCAAAGTTTTCTTACCACTATGGGTTGCTAGAGGAATTCTATACGGTCATTGAACGGCAAAAAATACTTTTCTTTTCTATCAAATGCAGAGGCAAACTACATTAAGTACAACTCATAGAACAACAATTCCCACCAGTGTTTTAACTACACACAAGACAACTGACGTATCCACACAATTGACCACAAAACCGACTACAGTATCGACCACGCAACAGACAACTCTACCCTCCACTACGGTACAGAATTGAACTATTACTGTCGAATGCCCAAGTCATGTTGAGGCTTTGACGATGTCTTGACTGTTATCTTGACATGTACTGTCCAGTTTTAAATTCCTGTCATATGACGTTTGACTAAACCTTACTTCTTCCATCGTTATCTCGAAGCAATAGATTCAAGACCCAATTTCGTCTTTATCTAATACAGAGACAAACTACATTAAGTACAACTCATCAAACAACAATGCCCACAACTTTTCTCACCACGCACAAGACAACTGACGAATCCACACTATTGACAACAAAACCAACTACAATAGCAACCACGCTGCGGACAACCCTACCTACAACTACGGTACAGCGACTTTGCAGACCTGAGTCTCATTTTGGAATGTCAATATCACATGAATTGTTTAGATGGTTTCTTGACTGTTTTCTTTCACTGCCCCACAGATGAATTCTAACATGACTTTAGACTAACTTTTCTTTTATCCTGACAACGCAAAAATTTAACACTTATTTCCACTTTATTCAATGCAGAGACAAACGACATTAAAAACAACTCATAGAACAACAATGCCAACCACTCTTTTGACTACGCTCAAGCCAACTGAGGAACCCACACTTTTGACCACAAAGCCAACTACAGTATCGACCACACTACGGACAACTCTACCCACAACTACGGTACAGCAACGAATCAGAGCTAATTTCTTTAAGAAAAGGAACTAACCGACTCATATGCGGCTTGTAGACGGCTTCTTTAACCAACTTCTTTGATAGGCTTTCTTAATTCTATTACAATGACGTATGATTACTTGTCTTTATTTTCCAACATCATTAAGCGAAACATAAAACATCTTATTTTCCCACATCTAATACAGACACAAACTACACAACGTACAACTCAGCAAACTACAATGCCTACAACTAGTCTTACTACGTCAATGACAACCGACTTATCTACTGCACTGACAACCAAGTCTACTACGGCACAAACTACGCAGCTGACAACTCAAGCCACAACGACGGTAAACAACACTAAACGATTCAAAGTTTCATTCCAAAATGTGCCAAAATGATTTAGCTAGCTATTTGACTGTATTTTGGACGAAATTCTTTTAATGATTCTCAAAATTTTCTTACCACCATG
>NC_049982.1:4516042-4517374 GCF_000003815.2 Branchiostoma floridae
AATGAAAGGAAATACACGTTACTCACCTGTACGGTGTCTTACCTGGTCTGTGAACAAAGGAAATACACGTTACTCACCTGTATGGTGTCTTACCTGGTCTGTAATCAAAGGAAATACACGTTACTCACCTGTACGGTGTCTTACCTGGTCTGTTATAAAAGGAAACACACCTTACTTACCTGTACGGTGTCTTACCTAGTCTATAGTCAAGGAAACACACCTTACTCACCTGTACGGTGTCTTACCTGGTCTGTACTGAAAGGAAATACACGTTACTTACCTGTACGGTGTCTTACCTAGTCTGTTATAAAAGGAAACACACCTTACTCACCTGTACGGTGTCTTACCTGGTCTGTAATGAAAGGAAATACACGTTACTAACCTGTACGGTGTCTTACCTAGTCTGTAGTCAAGGAAACACACCTTACTCACCTGTACGGTGTCTTACCTGGTCTGTAATCAAAGGAAATACACGTTGCTCACCTGTACGGTGTCTTACCTAGTCTGTAGTCAAAGAAACACACCTTACTCACCTGTACGGTGTCTTACCTGGTCTGCTATAAAAGGAAACACACCTTACTCACCTATACGGCGTCTTACCTGGCCTGTTATAAAAGGAAACACACCTTACTTACTTGTATTGTTGTCATTTATTAAGAAGAGAAAAAAAAACAATTTGTTTGTAAATGTTAATAAAGGTACATTTTACAATTGAAATTTTCTACGTCATAACTAAATGTTATAAAACATTTCCTTTCTGTACTCAGAAGAGGAGCCCGCTTGTGCCATGTTCCAACATTTTATTAGGCTATTGATAGCATGTGGTCACATTTTACTGCACATAAATAATGCAATTAATATTGTTTATGTGTCAACTTCTTCCAATACTTTAAAAATATTTAGGAAGTGAAACGAAATACATTTTTGTATTTGAAATAAGTTTGTACACACTGTAACAGATACTCATCTAATCAAATCCTCATTGTAACAATGTTTCTGTGATAAATAAAGATAAGAAAAGTCCAGTTTGGTGAAGAGTTATCATTATAATGTAAATAGTATTGTTAATAATAAATAGCTATGTTTTTCTAGTATTGGTTACCTGCCCCTATTCAGGTTTATAACACTAATGTGTCTGAGCCTTTTGTACATTAATTGGGCACTGAGGTGAATCAATATCCAAATTTGCACTAAGTTCCTCAAACCTGGGTAATAATAGCCAGAAAAATGACCACATTGTAAATATCAGTCAGATGATAGCACTATGAAATGAAAATCTTGTTCAGAATTCACTCTAAAATGGTTGTATGAGAAGCTATGCTACAACAGTCC
>NC_049982.1:4517639-4519522 GCF_000003815.2 Branchiostoma floridae
GCTGGGCGTTCGCTAAAAAGACCATCGAGAATCGAAAACTTTGATTTATGTCACTTTGGGTCAATGGATTGACTTGAAACTCAGGATTAATACATGGGAGCACAACGTGGACATATTCCAAGCAAAAAAAATGAGATTCGTGCAGCGCGGACTTCTCTAGAGTGGGCGTTTGTGGGCATTCGCTAAAAAGACCCTCCCGACCCAAGTGATGGCTCATCTAAACTAACTACTTCAGCATACCTTATGATCACCATGAAACTACGACATGTTCAAGCATTCATTAGTGACCTGACCTCTGACCTGACTCAACTCAACAGTGTGACAGATTCATCGGCTCGTCGATGTTGGTCACCTACCGCAAAGAAGAAGAAGTGTGCCGCCAATGAGCAACTTGATTACCCAGATATTGTCGAAACTTTTCTTATCGTATTGCACACTTTTCAGACTCACGTATTGCATACTTTTCAGACTCCGTTGCCATATTTCTTGATTGATAGTGCTGAAGATATTTGCTCATTTTGGTCAGTTTAAAAAATAAGTAGGATCATAACGTTAATGAAATAAAAGCGTTATCAAATTTCTTAAAAATCCAGGGGCCATTTTGTGAGCCCTGATTGGTTCACAGACTAATTTGCTTGACCACATGGTTTCATTTCATTTCATTTGGTTTAATCTAATTTATTTTTCCAGGATATAAAATGCTTTCTTTTTTCAAACACTCAAAATAACTTGACATAATACCACATGATCATAATAAGAAAAACAAGTTAACGTTTCTTTCGAGAAAAGAACATTGGCATTGCGCCGGCACACTTGTTATGGGCATTCTAGACATTCCTGGGCAAGAGTTATCAATTTACTGTAACGGTGTGTATTAGATGGATGTTTAAAAGTAGAGTTACAAAGCCTGGGTATAAATTACGATTGGAAAAGTTTTAGAAGTGAAACTAGTTGGATAGGTAAAAGTGGCCATGAGTTTAGTTGAATACGCTGGAAACAATGCTGATTGTTCTAAACGATTAACGTTACGAATTTACAATGGCTGCCGCTCTCGTCGGGCCTTCCTACATGACAGATCCATCTTACAAGAAAATACTGCGCACCATATTTCTGACGCCACAAAATTCCCGGATAAGTGACGTCTCCAACTTAGATTGACAAACTGATAGAGAATTTGAAGTGCAGTGCAATGTAGACCAACAAACGGGCAGCTACATTGTTCTCTTCGCCAAGAAGAGTATGTTTTTGTCGACTTGGGTCTGTATGTAGGTCAACAGCATATAACTCGAGAAATTGCGGATGGAACTTTGTGATTTTTGGTAGGTGTGTAGCGGTTGTTGAAAGGAATGCCAAGTTCGAAAACGGTTTACCTGGCGTTTTCCTACGGTACTGCAGCGAGCTTAGTATGTTTTTTGCGGTTTGTTTTGGGCAGCATAAGTCAAAATTCAACTGGGCGATTTTCACGATACTTGGTAGGTGTGTTGCGGTTTTAGAGAGGAAGGTCAAGTGCGAAAATGGTTAACCTGGCTCGTACCAAGGCGCTGTAGCGGGATTTGTATGTAAGTGCGTTTGTCTGTATGCAAAATAACTCGAGAACCCTTGAATGGATCCTGATGATATTTGGTAGGTGGGTGGGGGTCAGGAAAACGAAGGTCAAGTTTGATAATGGGCCCCCTAGTGACTGCCTAAGGTATTGCAGCATAACTTTTAATTTTGATACTTCGTGTTCTGGACATACTGTGGTCATGATTTTTGAGTGGTATATAGCCCTTGGGGCAGAGAGTAAGTGCTGTGAGTTTGGACCCCCTAGCGGCTTTTTGGGAACTGCAGGCACCGATTTCCTTTCAAACTTTGAACGAGAATAACTCGAGAACGTGTCGACG
>NC_049982.1:4535209-4543395 GCF_000003815.2 Branchiostoma floridae
TCGCCTTGCATTGCGCCTACCTTCCGATAGTCGGCGCTATTTACCCGCGTCTATGGCAAATCAGACGAAGTCTCACGTATCTTCGCTGCTTTGGGGCATTCCGAATAGCGAAGTTGGCAGCTCAACTAGAAGACGATTACGCCAGGTACAAATTCATCATGAAATTTTGCAGCTGCGACTTTGTATTTGGAATTCTGAAACGAGCTAAGTAACGTTACAGGTTTTACAGGACGAACCATCGAGTTGCTCTGCAGCTGTAGACTAGTATCGACCTTAAATATTCCTTCACTTCGCTATGCTACTTACAGTAAGATAATGAGAAGTTCAATCACAGAATACTGTTGTATTGGTGTAAAATACGTGAAATTAGATCCTTGTCTGTGGCTGCACTATGCCTAATACAAAATCTGGAACGGACAACCAGGTTGTTGAACCGCAAATTATTCTGCCCCCCTCCCTCCTCAATAAGAGACCATAATGATTGTGTTGATTCTAGTTTCCAGCAATTCGGAGCAAATTTCTGCACAGTTGTATGATATGGATATGACATTATAGGGTACAAAATTAATCTGCCTAATTCAATTCGCAGATTTATGTGATTATTAGAAGAAAAGAAAAAAAAATTGTTGGTCATTTTGGACTCAATGTTATCAACGTAAATCATGAAGGAGGAGGGGCAGAATGGAGCCCCAATGTTCTAAATCTCTACTGAGAAAAATTGTTATGCGAGTGTCAATTCGTAATAGGGACTACTAGCAATGAAATAAGTGTGCCTTAGGGGCTCAGTCGCAGCTCAGTCATAGAATAATCAAACAAATCGACCTTTTTCCTGATAGGAATCTGTTGGACAGCCTAGACTACTGGAACAACAAACAACATGTCGGCTGGGCAACCCAAGCAACCAAGATACAGTAGGTGTTATGCTCAACTTGGGCTACTGTTTCAGTTCACACAAATGTCTTTCTGTTCATGATGATACCTCTGGAATCAAAGAAATAAAGCCTTGTTTATTATTTTTTTTCCTGTACATCCTTTGTCCAAAACATTGCAAGCAAAGGAAGTGTTTGTATGTAAGTTCATATTGACATGGTAAAAAATTTGACAGGTTCTTTCATTACGCAATACCAATAGCTTTTGGTCATTCCTCTAACCTTTCTCAAGTTGAAATTACCCAAAGTCGTGTGACAAGAATCATTATAGTCTTTTTAAAACATCTTCGCTATGCTAATTATTTGAAAACATCTCCAAATAACTGGTAACGTTAGCTGTTATACCACACTCCTATCAAATTTAACATTTAGAGAATGTTGAATTATCACCATGAAGTTGAGACCTAATTTTCAGTCCATTATTTTGCCAGACTTTGGGCTCCTGGAGACTCCAAGTACTGGGCTGTCCAGCGGTTTGGTGCCTGCATCGACAACAACAGTCGGGCAGCAGACGAGCACCTCCTTGGGCAGCTCTCGGAGCAGTACGGAGGGGCCTGCGTCTGGACCTTACGGGAGAAGGTCGTCTGTGACAGGATCCTCCTCTTTTGGGGCCACACCTCGGTACAAGACTTCCACTTAAATACTTATGATTTTGTTATTCTAACAGTCAAAATTTGCAAATTACAAAATTTACAAAATTTTTCCAGGCTTCTCACACCTTACCAACCAACAAAAAACAATCATGGATACGACGACGACGTTTAAGTTGTCCAACCCGATTAGCTAAGAAAATGTTGGACAATTCATCTCCCACTGCTTCCCTTGAGCTGAGATTACACACATCATCAAACCCGTCAAATAGCTCAAGTAGAAATAAATTTGGAATGGATAGAATTTCAAGTTCAATATTTCAAGTATACATCGTCATCATCATCATCATTCACTGCATTCTGCATCTACAGTCTTTAAGTGTACAATTCTGTATCTGTATCTACATAGCCGGTATAACCGCCCTTCGGCGTAACACACCAGCTTTGTAGGCACGCAGCGCGGCAGCAGCTGGTTATATTACACTGACTGAGAGACCCGTCACACATAACTTTTGCACAATTCCATATAACACTGATTTACTTTGTTTGCAGTTAGCCTTTGGTTAATAAAGTTATCGTCATTATCAAAATGACTTATATTTTGGCCATTTGGTGGCATTAACTTCTGAAGCGGAACCTTAATTATTTTAATACTCCTCTACTTTTTGAGTTTCAAAAATAATTTCAAACTGTTGGTCCCTGGTTTCTGATCCCAGTATGACTATGAGAGCCCCAACAGCCCAGCCCGGCACGGCTCGTAGCTTCGGCTCCACCTCCAGTTCTCACCGTACCCCGGGATCAAGAAGGACCCCCCACAGTGCCACAGGAGCGTCCAGCGCCACCCCAGGGGTTCCCCTGACAGCTAACATCATAGGTGGGGCAACTGTGTATCTCCAAGCAGATCCTACGATGGCATAAGATGGTACTAAACTGGCCAAGGAGTGTAGTCAGCCAGAAGGCGTACATTTGCCATGTAGCCAAACACATTCCTTGGTCAGCTTCACTCCTCTGGCAGCTTTTGATATTATCTCATGCTACCATAAGATCTGCTTGGAGACTAGCAGCTGTGTGCAATAGGGTAGAAAGTGCTGTGTCAATTTTTTTATGGAATACATATTTGATTTTATTACTTTGAGAAAAAAATTCACCCCATCTGTCTCAAATCTTAATGTCATAGCATGAAACTGTTCAAAATGTGTTTTCAAGGGCTTAAAATGACATACTTAAGAAGGAAGATTAACGACATGGGCTCACAAATAATGATTTGGACAGAAAAAATTCAAAGCTATAGAGACAGCCCTGGGTGGTGTAAATGAATATTTCCTTGAAAGGATCCTCAGCAGGATGAGATAACATTACTGTAATTCCTGACTTTTTCAATGTACTTCATGGTTTTTGCAGTGACGACTGTATTATGAACTTATCATTACCAATAACAAATGAATTGCTGACTTAATGCTCACCTGCTGCCACCACAGGTTTAGTTCTGCACATTCAGTTCCGAGAACAAGTTAAATTTTCTCAAACCGTGAAAGTTTAGTACTGAGAAGACAAAGTCAATTACAGTATCCATCACCCTTTTCTTCATCCTTCCAGCACTTGTGGAGGGGCGTGGCCTGGCTAGGGGAGAGATCGGCATGGCAACCATCGACCTGAAGAGACCAGAACTCATCATCTCACAGGTGGGACTCAGCAACCATTCATTCATTCATTTGTTTATTCATTGACTCTCATATATGTATTCATTTCTCTCTGTCTCTTCTTCCCCAGTTCTCCGACAGTCAGACCTACGTCAAGACCATGACCAAGATCAACATTCTCCAGCCCATTGAGGTGAGACTCCTGTTGAATGTCCTAGTGTCGCCCTTATTTTCTCGAATAAATTATTCACTTTTAAAACTTTTTAAAATTAAAAAGGTGCTACAAGTTGTTGCCATAGTTGGGTGCGTACTGTATTCGAGGTTATTGCACAGATAAATGGTAAAAGAGCCTAAAATAAAGCAAGTGGAACTGATGATGTTCGTCCATCGGGAGTCGATGAGGACCTTGACTTCAGATCAGTTCAGTTCAGTCGCCCTTGTGGGTCCGGGCGTGGCTTATCAGTCCAATCCTTGCATGGAAGCACCGGCCGCAGACGTTGCACTGCAGACCAGGTGGTGGTTGTGTGAGAAGATCTGCTTTCCTTGCCTTGAACTACAGTTATGGAAAACAATGTTGTAATTAAACATGGACAGAGAACCCAACTGTCAAGTTTGTGTTGTTGTTTCAGATCATCATGCCCAACACAGCCTGTGAGAACGGCAACATGACCAAACTCTTTAAACTCATCAGTGATAACTTCAACAGCACCAACATCTCCACTGTACAGAGAAAGTACTTCAATGAGACAAAAGGTACTTGTTATCCATTTATCCAAAACAGGGTGGACTGACTTAATATTTTCATTGTCTGTTTTCATATCTCTTTCTATATCTGACTCACCAGAGTCAGATATAGAAAGAGTTAGTTCAGAAAGGAAGAAGCTGATAAGATCCTCAACACTTGTGATAAATTTCCAACCAGTCTCATTTGGTCAATGTTATTTACAGTTCTTCTACTTTGATGCTAGCCACATCAATGTGAACAGCTACCACTCTACTGTTCAAGTTCACTCATAAGTCAGTCACCACTCAATGGGGCAAGATGTATATATAGTCATATTTATCTGTATCTGTATGTATCTGTACTGCCAGTTTGTATTACACACTTATCTAGCTTTGCAGGCACGCAGCACTCCAGCAGCTAGTTACATTACACTCAACGACTCGTCAAACCTAACCACATTTGCGTATCTAAATGCAAGCATTGTATAAATGCTCTCTATTGAGGATGCTGGTAACAGTACTTGAGTTCAAGTCCACAATAGTTTATAGGCAAAAAAACAACTTTGTTTGTTGTCTGAGATAAAAAGTATTACTAAGCATTTATGACCATACCTTGCTCCATGTGTTCCATGACTGCTCCAGGTCTGCAGTATGTTCGTCAGCTCTGCGTGCCAGAATTCAACTCCATAGAGATGGAGGTGGCCTCCAAGTAAGTGGGTTTGTTTATACATCACAGAATATGTAGCTTTGGTACTGTGTATATCTGCACACCTGGGACCTAAAAGAGGATGAATGTACTAGACTACACATGTAGATGGACTTACTTGCACCAGAAGGGGAATTACTCCCACAGTAAGTCTGCTCCATTTTGCCATGTCTGTGAGCTTGTGGTGGACTATTATCCAGAGTAAGTCCTTCACGCCAATTAAGGGAGTAAGTCCATCCTCAGTCCTCCCTGACTAAGTCCATTTTCAGATCATTGAACTTACTGTGTGTGAAAAAGAGGACTACTGTCCATGGTAAGTCGTTTACAAGTCCAAGGTTGTGTTTTTTACTTCTTTATCCTATGTTCTTCCCTAGGTACTATTCCCTGGCCTGTACTGCTGCCTTACTGAAGTATGTGGAGTTTATCCAGAATGTGGTGTATGCTCCAAACTCACTCAAGATACTCTTCAGGGGAAGTGAGCAGTGCACCATGATCGGTAGGTCAACCAGGAATAAGTCTCTAACTGAGGTTCCACGTTTGCCCTACACATATCTTGTTGACCTGTGGACAATGTTTTAAGAAGGCCTTAGTAAAAGATGTTAGTTTAGAGAAACTGGGTGCTTGATTGAGCTAAATGTTAGGCAAAATTGAAATTACGACAAAATTTTTGACAACAGCTAACAGCTCGTCTCTGCTTAGCAGCCAACACTTATGAGAAAGAATATTAGAGTTGTACACACTCTACTACCTTTGGTCAAGCCATATACCGTAATGGCCTGTGTGGCCTGAGGGCAAAAGAAATAGAGATGGGCACTCTCCTTAAAGGTTAGACCTTGTAACGTGACACAAAATACTTGTGCTTGTCTGTCCAGACGCCTCCACTGCCAGGAACCTTGAGCTGCTGCAGAACGTGCGCGACCCTAAGAGCCAGCACACCCTGTTTGGTGCCATGAACTTCACCAAGACGGCTGCGGGTGCCAGACTAACCAGGGCCAACATCCTCCAGCCGCCCTGTGGTACGGTTTGTGGTTATAACTAGTTTATATTTAGTCATGAACTACACCAAGATGGCTGCGGGTGCCAGGCTAACCAGGGTCAACATCCTCCAGCCTTCCTGTGGTACTGTGGTTTGTGGTTATAACTAGTTTATATAAGCCGGGAACTACACCAAGACGGCTGCGGGTGCCAGGCTAACCAGGGCCAACATCCTCCAGCCTCCCTGTGGTTTGTGGTTATAACTAGTTTATATAAGCCGGGAACTACACCAAGACGGCTGCGGGTGCCAGGCTAACCAGGGCAAACATCCTCCAGCCTCCCTGTGGTACGGTTTGTGGTTATGATGACAATGTGCTGTTGTTTACCCCAGAGCTGTTGTTATAGGGTAGGTGGACTACTCACTCTTCACAGCTAGGGGCTGAAATGTGAGGAGCTTACAATAGGTGGGGCTAAGGGAGCACGTCACCGGAACTAGCCTGTTGGCATTTAGGTGTCCTGGTGTTTGGGGCTTGGTTTGGTCAACGTTGCATTGAAATCCCGCTTGTGGCACAGTATATGTTAGAGACATGGTTTCATGCAAAACGTACACGGGATTTTACCCTTATATACGCACATACTTTCTTAAATGCGGCCCTTTAGTAAACCGGGGGTTTAGCAAGGTTTAGCATGTCTATACTTTTCGCGCAGGCGCAGTACGTTCCGGTGACGTGCTGGCTAAGGGTCTGGACCGGCTGCCATTTGGCGCTAACTCATGTGACCTCAATATGACTGTAATAAGGGCCTGGAGTGGCTGTCCTTTGGTCCTGACAAGTGACCTAAGAATTTTTTGTCTGTCCCAACAAGCAAATTTCCCTCCCAGGATTGAGGGACGGGTCCTGGAGACAATTCTAGTTTACCCATTAACTGTTACAGTTTTGGGGGACCCATATTTTAAAACTATGTTGCATGAACAAGTATGATAACAATGATGTTTGTTTTTGCAGACTATGATAAGAATGATGTTTCTTTGTGCAGACTTAGAAACCATCAGCATGAGGCTGGACTGTGTGGCTGAACTGACTGACAATGAGGAACTTTTCTACAACCTGCAGTCAGGTGGGACATGACTTTACATCTCATACAGCTTTTTGCAGCTGCATGCAAATACTCAGACATACATGTATCATAGGTTTGTTTCTTCAGACGTTGTAGTGTCTAGTGGTGCATAGGGCAGCAAGTTTCTTTCCAGGATTTATGTCCCCTAAAAGACAGGTGCAACCAAGGAAAAGGAGTTAGAGCATAGATTGAATCTGGAAAGTTTGTTGGGTCCTTCCTGTCTTTGGTGCTGAAATGGGTGTTACAGTTGTTTGTTTGTTTGAACCTTTATTTATTCATGAAAGCTCAAATCGGCCTGCAGGCCGCTTTTCATTGAGGTCATGAGGGAAGAGGCAAGGGTCAGAAAAAAGTTGCCGAAGAACCTTCCCGCAGTGATCATGTAGATGAAACATGTGACATCCAACTAAAAGGAATGAGAACTTACACCAAATTATAAAAGTTTTTTTTAGGTATTTCCGCCTCTGTCCCTAGTGCTGAAATGGGTGTGACTGTTGCAAAAAGAACCGTCCCACACAGTGATCATGTAGATGGAACATGGCACATCCAACTAAAATGAATGAGAACATTACATTGAATGATGAAAGTTTGTTAGGTCTTTCTTCCCCTAGCCCAAGTGCAGAAATGATTGTGATTGTTGCAAATTCAATTAGAATTAGTTGAAAGACACTTTCACAGTACCTTTTGTGAAGTCCATCCTTCCTTGTAGTTGTAGACCACCTTCTGTCATTGTGTGTCCAGGGATACATGTAGGTATTGTTGGTGTCCCCTGTAGTTATGTACAGGGATACATGTAGGTATTGTTGGTGTTCCCCTGTAGTTATGTACAGGGATACATGTAGGTATTGTTGGTGTTCCCCTGTAGTTATGTACAGGGATACATGTAGGTATTGTTGGTGTTCCCCTGTAGTTATGTACAGGGATACATGTAGGTATTGTTGGTGTTCCCCTGTAGTTATGTACAGGGATACATGTAGGTATTGTTGGTGTTCCCCTGTAGTTATGTACAGGGATACATGTAGGTATTGTTGGTGTTCCCCTGTAGTTATGTACAGGGATACATGTAGGTATTGTTGGTGTTCCCCTGTAGTTATGTACAGGGATACATGTAGGTATTGTTGGTGTTCCCCTGTAGTTATGTACAGGGATACATGTAGGTATTGTTGGTGTTCCCCTGTAGTTATGTACAGGGATACATGTAGGTATTGTTGGTGTTCCCCTGTAGTTATGTACAGGGATACATGTAGGTATTGTTGGTGTTCCCCTGTAGTTATGTACAGGGATACATGTAGGTATTGTTGGTGTTCCCCTGTAGTTGTGAGCCGGTTCCTGGACGTAGACCACCTCCTGTCCGTGTGTGTGCAGATCCCCAAACAGGAGACAGTGAAGACTGCAGAGAGTAAGATCACCAACATTATCTACCTGAAACACACCCTGGAACTGGTGGAGCCACTGCAGGCAGCACTCAAGGGCTGTGAAAACCAGCTCTTCAAGGCTTATTACAATGTGA
>NC_049982.1:4543495-4578840 GCF_000003815.2 Branchiostoma floridae
AGATGGACCATCACTGCTTGCTTACATTTTGATGTTTCTCAGACACCCTTTTCAGAGCCTCATGTAGGTGATAAAGAAAAACTCCAGTCATGAGCTCTGAAGAAGGTGTCTGAGAGAAATTGAAACGTTACTAAGGCAATTGAGTATTTACTGGCTGTGTAAGATGAACGGGGGAGAGAACGAAATCTACAATTATGGAGAAAAATCATTCCTTTATTCGTTTCTTCTTCCTTCAAATCATCCGGATGGAGGCCTGGCAAACCTCTGTCTCGTATCAGCCACATGGTGATTTACATAATTCACCTGGACGGGAGACCTTGCGCATCCCCATCTTGTAATTAGCCAGCGAAAGGGTATGTCACCCAGTAAGGGGTGGTATAACCCCGTCGTGTGTAAACATGTGCAAACATGTCGACCGATGATGATGATGATCTTCTTCCTGGTTCTTCTCTGGATCCACAGACCCTGGCAGATCCCAGGTTTGGTCTGATCATGGAAAAGATCCAGACCGTGATCCACGACGACACGCGGTACCAGCGAGGCAGCCTCAACATGAGGACACAGAAGTGCTTCGCTGTCAGGGTATGTCTCATTATGTTATAGTGAAAAGGTTTTATGCGCAGATGTACACATTTTATTGATGTAAAGAGTGCACAGCATGCTTGCACCAAAGTACTTTGCTGTCAGGGTATGTCTCCCTAGTTTCTGTGAATTTCAAAATGTTTGATGCCTAGATGTACACATTTTATTTGGGTTTAGAATGCTCAGCATGCATGCACCAAACAGGAGTTACTAAAGCAACAGTTACTGGATTGATCTTGGAAATGGTCAGACAGTATGGCTACGTAGCATCCACTACCATTTGTCAGTGGCATTAAGCAGATCTGTTGAAGAGAGTAGGTTTGATACAATTTTTAGATAGACCAATAGGAAACTTGTCATCAACATCTCACACTGTGATCTTCTTATTCCCCTTCAAACCCCAGCCTAACATCAATGGTGAGTCACATGAACATTTTCCTTACAATTTAGATGGTAGCTTGACAATCAGAGTGTCAGATTTCTTTTGCAAGTGGATTGTGGAAGATTCAGATTTCTATTTTGTTTCAGTCTCTGCAAAATGTATATTTCTGCAAACTTTCAGGTTTTAACTTCCAAATCTCAATGATATTTTTTTGAAAGATAGAAAGAATAGAATAGAAACTCTATCTCTTACTTGTCAAGTAATTTCATTCAAAAATAAAGAAAAGTGTTCATCTATATAAGATTTTAAAAGAAATATTTAATGCAATTCAAAAAATTTCCCCTGCAGGTTTGTTAGATGTAGCCAGGAGGACCTACACTGAGATTGTGGATGACATTGCAGGTATAAACTTTAAAAAATCTGATGGGGTTGTTAAATAGTGGTCAAAAAGTATTTTATACATTTTCATTTTCTCGTAGAATACATTTTTTATCTGCATATTGTTCCTTTTATACTGTAATTCAATTTGTTTTCTCGGTACCAAACTTTTACGGTCTGAAAAAAATTTAACTTGTTCTCGGAACTAAATATTCTCGGTGAACGAATTGACATGTGTTATTGTCACCAAGATAAATTATTTGTTATCGGTACTGATAAGTTAACATTACAGTCATCACTGTGAAAACCGTGAACTTAAAAAAAAATCAGGAATTACGGTATATTTATCATAATTAACTGTACTATGATCTTAAATACTACAAAGGTTCCAAGTGTTTAAAAATCATCATCAGTGGCACTTCAAGTTCATGGTTTGTAGATGCTGCTACTTGGTAACTCTAGATCTAATCTTAAAATTTTCTTTTCAAACAGAGATGATCCGCCAGCTTGGAGAGAAGTACAACTTGCCGCTCCGTACAGGGTACAACTCCTTCAGGGGGTTCTTCATACAGCTGGTGCATGGTCCCAAGGTAAGAACCCCCTCATTCAGCTATTGCTTAATTCTAAGAATGACAAAAATCTTGACTTTTACACTTGCACACCAACCTAATGTAAAATATACCATGTTTTGGGGGTAGGCTTTGGCATCACACATAAGTGTTCTTACATTCTACATTCATTTGTACATCTACACCAAGGAATCTGCACAAAAACTGGATCCAAACCTCTAGCCTATGTGTTTAAATTGATCTCTGTAGCATTGTCTCCAAAAGGAAGATTACTCCGTCATGAAAGTCATCTGGAGAAAACTATAATCTTGAGTTGAAGGCCTGTGATCATGAGTTGAAGCCCTGTACTCTGCAAGTCCTGCCTGGTTTCTTCCTAACATTTCCTCCCTTAGTATCAGTTAGTATACTATTAGTCGTCTGCCATATTCCAGGATGGACCCATGCCAGACAAGCTACCCGACTGCTTCATCAAGAGAGTGAAGGTGAAGAGTTCCCTCAGTTTCACCACCACAGACCTGGTAAGTTGCAGGCCATGTTAACCTTTGTTTTTGAGTCATTTATCAATTTCAACTCCTTTGGCCAGTTGTCGCACAATAAATTTCTACTACTTTAAACAATTGCTGTACAATTAACTTCTTCTCTATCTAACCATGTCACTAATAGATATAAAATGTAGGTAGGAATAGGTATTCCAATAGCCTTTTTCAGGCCAAAGGGGCAGTGGATTGTCGTCTACTTTGTCTAGGGTGTGGTATTTGGAGAAGTAGCCCAACCCTCTCCTTCCACCAAATTTTATCTCCTAAACTCCAACAAGACTACATATTGGCATATCTTTTAGCAATTAAACAACAGCAACTCCTTCCAAACAGGGAAGTTACAAGTTACCTTATAGACCTTTCTGCTTTTAATCGTTTTGCTCATGTTTGTCCTTAAAGTAAAACATTTTTTTTTTAAATTTGACTTATGTCACTTAAAAGTACATTCTTGTAGTAGCAGTATTTGAAAATGAGTAACTTACAAAGAAATTCTTTGCCCCTTGACAGATCAAGATGAATGGTATGTAACCTGTAGATAACAATATTCCAATATTTGTTGCCATGGATACCTTTCATTGTTCATGTTTTAGGACTTAACTTTTTTTAAAAAAGTTTTTGGTTACCTACTAACAGTTAAATTCAAAGTTTTTGATGCTCACAAGCTGAAAGTCTCATGTGTCCATCATGATTATAGCTTTTTAAAAGTTAAAAACATTTCACGTTGATGTTACGAAGAATCTGTCATATGTATTTTGTGCATACAGTCATGTAATATAGTTGTCCTTTTTGAATATCTTTTTTGGTTTGTATGTAACATTATAATTGTTTAACTGAAGGTTCCTTAACAAAGTATACTGTTGTGAAGACTTTCTTGAAGAAGTATTTTTTTTATTGTGTAACTTTAAGCAACCAAAGTATCAATATTGTTGTACTAGTCTAACTTCATGATTTTCTCTAACTCCAGATCGCATTCGTGAGTCCCTGAATGAGATCTACCTCATGACCAATGTGTAAGTCATACATTTTATTGCAATACTAACAAGGATGATTAGAAAATATTGAGTTTGTTTATTCAGGTTAACACACCATATTAAGATGTGTGAGCTGACAGTGTACCCATTCAGCTACTGATGTAGTAAGTCCTATCAAACTTAGCAGCTTACTTATCTTTACAGTTTATAGCAAATTTTCCTCAGAGGCTCAGACATAGCCTCTAGCTTTTCGATACTTTTACGATGATACAAAAATCATATACAGTCAAACCTGTCTATAGTGGCCACTCAAGGGACCGGACAAATGTGGCCACTATAGACAGGTGGCCTCTGTATAGAGGTGGCAACTTGTAGATAAAATATACGGAAGGGACCGACAAAAAGTGGCCACTATGGACAGGTGGCCCCTCTGTAGAGGTGGCCCCTAATACAGGTTTGACTGTATATTATGTACTTAGGGATTAAGTTTCTTCCGGATCTATTCAGACACCGTCACTGACGAAAGATACTGGATACTATCTGAAGCATCTGACCATTTCCAAAATCATACCCAGTTGCTTATTAGTAACTGCTTTTTGGCGTATCTTATTTCCTGGACGTCTAATCTTCATTGACGTATCATTAAATTGTTTCTGCAGAGTAGTGAGTGAGCTCCTGAATGAGGTGCGAGACCAGATCGGCTGTCTGTACAAACTGACCGAGACGGTGGCCACTCTGGACATGCTGGTCTCCTTCGCACACGCATGCACACTGGGAAACTATGGTAATGCCACAAAATATGGACTTCATGTATATCAATACATTATGTTTAATTTTTTGCCCATCTGTCTGGAAAAAAAATTGTATCTTCTGCAACTAAAAGTATCCTAGAACATTATGTATAAACTGGGGATTGTAAGAAATGTACATCATGTATGCCCTTGAGTATGGCTGGGGGCCTGCTTTTGCACAATTCCTAATCCTTTCCAGAAAATCAATATATGAACAGTTACTGTTGGTACTTAATTGCAGGCAAAATACAAGCCTTAGGCAAAAAAAGGCCCCCTTTATGCTTACCTAGCCCCAGTCCCTGGATAGGCTGTTTTCGTAGTTTGTGACTGAATTCATACACTCAGGGACATTTTTAAGTTCTCTGTGAAGGTTTGGGTAGGCTGGCTTGGAAAGGTAGCTAATAACTAGTGTTACTACATATAGCCTTTCAGAGGCAGCTTAAATTGATCAATATTGAAGTCTTGTGCTCTTCCCAAAGTGCGTCCAGATTTCACGGACACTCTGGCGGTGAAGCAGGGCAGACACCCCATCCTGGACAAGATCTCCATGGAGCCTCCCGTAGCCAACAACACTGTAAGTCTGGGAGATCTTATGGCTAGCAATTATTTCCAAGTCACAAGCTTAAAGGTTCAGGGTTTGAATCCCAGTCTACTATTCTGATTTAATGCATGCAACTGGTATAAAGGTTGTTGGAGAGGACATTGTAAGCATTGGTCTTCTGTGCAAGGACAGCTACACTGTGTTATAGAGCCTAGCACGTCTTTAAAAGAAGCAGATCATTCTGGAAAGGACAGCCTAAACTTATCAACTGTCTGAAAGTTGTATACTTATCTTTGTATGTGTATTTCTTTGAAGCTTGATTTCTGATTACCCTCTAGGCTAGCTAAATTGTGTATTTTTGCATTGAATTTTGTTTTCTAGTATGCCTCCGAGGGGAGCAACTTTGTCATTGTGACAGGACCAAACATGGTGAGCTACACACAGATCAGGGAAAACTTTCAGCCTTCATCATAGCTGAGCGCATGGTCTTTTTAGCGAATGCCCACAAACGCCCACTCTAGAGAAGTCCGCGCTGCACGAATCTCATTTTTTTTGCTTGGAATATGTCCACGTTGTGCTCCCATGTGTCAATCCTGAGTTTCAAGTCAATCCATTGACCCGAAGTGACATAAATCAAAGTTTTCGATTCTCGATGGTCTTTTTAGCGAACGCCCACAAAATGTCTTTTTAGCGAATGCCCACTATATCCACAAAAATATCGGCCGTCGCGCAACGACACCTAAACCTACCGCCACAAACATGTTCAAGATGGTGTCCCATTGATGTGTACGGAGTTTCCGTGCTTTACAAGCAATTTTAAGTCCCTGTTTTTGGTCAAAATGTACGCGCCGATACTACCATACATTAACAATAGCAATTCAAAATGGCGGGCACTAGTCATGTGACCTCCTTGCGGGACTGTTCTATAAGTATCGCGGGAGGGACTGTTGCATCATAGCTAATCATACAACCATTTGAGAGTGAATTCTGAACAAGATTTTCATTTCATAGTGCTATCATCTGACTGATATTTACATTGTGGTCCTTTTTTCTGTGCTATTATTACCCAGGTTTGAGGAACTTAGTGCAAAGATGGATATTGATTCACCTCAGTGCCCAATTAATGTACAAAAGGCTCAGACACATTAGTGTTATAAACCTGACTAGGGGCAGGTAACCAATACTAGAAAAACATAGCTATTTATTATTAACAATACTATTTACATTATAATAATAACTCTTCACCAAACTGGACTTTTCTTATCTTTATTTATCACAGAAACATTGTTACAATGAGGATTTGATTAGATGAGTATCTGTTACAGTGTGTACAAACTTATTTCAAATACAAAAATGTATTTCATTTCACTTCCTAAATATTTTTAAAGTATTGGAAGAAGTTGACACATAAACAATATTAATTGCATTATTTGTGCGCAGAAAAATGTGACCACATGCTATCAATAGCCTAATAAAATGTTGGAACATGGCACGAGCGGGCTCCTCTTCTGAGTACAGAAAGGACATGTTTTATAACATTTACTAGTAGTTATTACGTAGAAAATTTCAACTGTAAAATGTACCTTTATTAACATTTACAAACAAATTGTTTTTTTTCTCTTCTTAATAAATGACAACAATACAGGTAAGTAAGGTGTGTTTCCTTTTATAACAGGCCAGGTAAGACGCCGTACAGGTAAGTAAGGTGTGTTTCCTTTTATAGCAGACCAGGTAAGACACCGTACAGGTGAGTAAGGTGTGTTTCCTTGACTACAGACTAGGTTAGACGCCGTACAGGTGAGTAACGTGTATTTCCTTTGATTACAGACCAGGTAAGACACCGTACAGGTGAGTAACGTGTATTTCCTTTGATTACAGACCAGGTAAGACACTATACAGGTGAGTAACGTGTATTTCCTTTGATAACAGGTCAGGTAAGACACCATACAGGTTAGTAAGGTGTGTTTCTTTTTATAACAGACCAGGTATGACACCGTACATGTGAGTAACGTGTATTTCCTTTGATTACAGACCAGGTAAGACACCATACAGGTGAGTAACGTGTATTTCCTTTCATTACAGACCAGGTAAGACACCGCACAGGAGAGTAAGGTGTGTTTCCTTTGTCTATAGACCAGATAGGGTATTACACAGGTGAGTTAGGCGTCTTTCCTTTGCCTATATACCATAAAGGCCATTATACAGGTGAGTAAGGCGTCTTTTCTTTGCCTATAGACCAGATAGGGTATTATGCAGGTGAGTAAAGCAACTTTCCTTTGCCTATAGACCAGATAGGGTATTACACAGGTAAGTTAGGTGTCTTTCCTTCGCCTATATACCAGATGGGGCATTATACAGGTAAGTAAGGTGTCTTTCCCTTGCCTATATACCAGATAGGCAATTATACAGGTGAGTAAGGTGTCTTTCCTTTGCCTATAGACCAGATAGGCCATTATACAGGTAAGTAAGATGTCTTTCCTTTGCCTATAGACCAGCTAGGGTATTATACAGGTGAGTAAAGCAACTTTCCTTTGCCTATATACTACCATATAGGCCATTATACAGGTGAGTAAGGCGTCTTTCCTTTGCCTATAGACCAGATAGGTATTATACAGGTGAGTAAAGCAACTTACTTACCTGTATAATGTCTTACCTGGTCTGTAAACAAAGGAAATACACGTTACTCACCTGTATGGTGTCTTACCTGGTCTGTAATCAAAGGAAATACACGTTACTCACCTGTACGGTGTCTTACCTAGTCTGCAGTCAAGGAAACACACCTTACTCACCTGTACGGTGTCTTACCTGGTCTGTAATCAAAGGAAATACACGTTACTCACCTGTACGGTGTCTTACCTGGTCTGTTATAAAAGGAAACACACCTTACTTACCTGTATGGTGTCTTACCTGGTCTGTAATCAAAGGTAATACACGTTACTCACCTGTACGGTGTCTTACCTAGTCTGTAGTCAAGGAAACACACCTTACTCATCTGTACGGTGTCTTACCTGGTCTGTAATCAAAGGAAATACACGTTACTCACCTGTACGGTGTCTTACCTAGTCTGCAGTCAAGGAAACACACCTTACTCACCTGTACGGTGTCTTACCTGGTCTGCTATAAAAGGAAACACACCTTACTTACCTGTACGGCGTCTTACCTGGCCTGTTATAAAAGGAAACACACCTTACTTACCTGTATTGTTGTCATTTATTAAGAAGAGAAAAAAACAATTTGTTTGTAAATGTTAATTTTACAATTGAAATTTTCTACGTCATAACTAAATGTTATAAAACATTTCCTTTCTGTACTCAGAAGAGGAGCCCGCTTGTGCCATGTTCCAACATTTTATTAGGCTATTGATAGCATGTGGTCACATTTTACTGCACCCAAATAATGCAATTAATATTGTTTATGTGTCAACTTCTTCCAATACTTTAAAAATATTTAGGAAGTGAAATGAAATACATTTTTGTATTTGAAATAAGTTTGTACACACTGTAACAGATACTCATCTAATCAAATCCTCATTGTAACAATGTTTCTGTGATAAATAAAGATAAGAAAAGTCCAGTTTGGTGAAGAGTTATTATTATAATGTAAATAGTATTGTTAATAATAAATAGCTATGTTTTTCTAGTATTGGTTACCTGCCCCTAGTCAGGTTTATAACACTAATGTGTCTGAGCCTTTTGTACATTAATTGGGCACTGAGGTGAATCAATATCCATATTTGCACTAAGTTCCTCAAACCTGGGTAATAATAGCACAGAAAAAAGGACCACAATGTAAATATCAGTCAGATGATAGCACTATGAAATGAAAATCTTGTTCAGAATTCACTCTCAAATGGTTGTATGATTAGCTATGATACAACAGTCCCTCCCGCGATACTTATAGAACAGTCCCGCAAGGAGGTCACATGACTAGTGCCCGCCATTTTGAATTGCTATTGTTAATGTATGGTAGTATCGGCGCGTACATTTTGACCAAAAACAGGGACTTAAAATTGCTTGTAAAGCACGGAAACTCCGTACACATCAATGGGACACCATCTTGAACATGTTTGTGGCGGTAGGTTTAGGTGTCGTTGCGCGACGGCCGATATTTTTGTGGATATAGTGGGCATTCGCTAAAAAGACATTTTGTGGGCGTTCGCTAAAAAGACCATCGAGAATCGAAAACTTTTATTTATGTCACTTCGGGTCAATGGATTGACTTGAAACTCAGGATTAATACATGGGAGCACAACGTGGACATATTCCAAGCAAAAAAAATGAGATTCGTGCAGCGCGGACTTCTCTAGAGTGGGCGTTTGTGGGCATTCGCTAAAAAGACCCTCCCATAGCTGAGTAATCATACTGCCAATCTTGGTCTTTTTCTGTGCTTGAGACACCAGACCTCTCAGCTTTAGCTTGTGATAGTCAGCTGACACGCAGTACTGAGGTACATTTTTTATGATTAATACTGGTCTTGAGTTTGCATCTGTCCTCGAGAGTTACATTTAGTAATTTTTTTCTAATTTACAACGTGTTATTCTACTTAAGCCTAATGGCAGTAAATTACTCGAGCAACTGGATATGATTTTGGAAATGGTCAGATGTTTCATTAGGTCAGACATTGCATCTACTACCAGTGGATTCTACCTGAAATGTCTGTAAACTTTGCAAAATCATATCCAGTTGCTTGTATATGTCTTGAGTAACCGCTTGTTGGTATCTTATTACCTTGATGTCTGAACATCATCTCCATATTCTTCTACTTAGTAGATAAAGTACAATGATGTAGGCATGTACACTTGTCATTATAAATCCATTTGTAACTGTCGTTGACTGTCAGCAGGACTAGCCCTTTGTAATAGCCACAGGCTAGTTGGGCAACCCTGGCTGTGTGTGCTGAACAGCCAAACCAATAAATAAATAAATAGCATAAATGATGGTCCAAGTTACTTGCTATATACCAAAGTGTTTCTGTTTCGAAGCTAACAAAGACTTCTTATTGTTTCCCCCAGAGTGGAAAGTCGACCTACCTGAAGCAGATAGCCCTGCTTCAGATCATGGCCCAGGCTGGCTCATACGTCCCCGCCGAGTACGGGTCCTTCCGCGTTGCCGACCAGATCTTCTCTCGCATCGGCAGCGATGATGACATCGAGACTAATGCCTCGACCTTCATGCTGGAGGTGAGAAGTTTTATGGAAACTACCTTTTTGTTTATGTTACAATTTTAAGACCTTAAATCCGTATACAAAATAAAGCACTTAATTACCAACAAGCTTTCAATCAGTCCTCTGATCCTTATCTAGTTGAAATGACCCAAAGCCTTAGTCACACATCCGGACCTGAAGTGTGACGTCAACAAAGGGTCAAAGGTGCTTGCCAGTTGGAATCAGCCCCTGTCTCGGTTGACCTTTTTGTTTGTTATTTGTTTTGTTTGTTGGCAGCGATGACGACACGGAAACTAATGCCTCCACTTTCATGCTGGAGGTCAGAAGTTTTATGGAATCCATCTTTTTTGTTTGTTTAATTGTTTTTTGTTGGCAGTGATGAAGACATCGAAACTTAGAATGCCTCAACTTTCATGATGGAAGTCAGAAATTTTTCTGGAATCCATGTTGTTGTTTTTTTTTGTTTGTTTGTTGGCAGTGACGACGACATTGAAACTAACGCCTCCACCTTCCTGTTGGAGGTGAGAGGTTTTACGGAATCCATTTTTATTCTTTTTATTTTTGTCTTCACATAATCAGTAAAACCACCTTTAGGCACAACACACCTCCCCAGTTTTGTACAGTAGGTACAAGCTAAGCAAGCCCTGACTGTAAGGTTTGATCCCGCCTTGATGGACCCCTACTGTCATGAATAGAGCTAAATTGATTGTGTAATCTTATACTTATATATTCTTTTCAATATGTTCCTCATATTTTCTACTTAAAGTGATTTCACATTGGATAAACCTTTTGCCATTGATTTCTCAGATGAGGGAGGTAAACTACATCGTCCAGAATGCAACCAACAACTCCCTCATCATCATAGACGAGTTAGGACGAGGTAGGATGGGTGTTGTACATGCAAGCTACTCCTGCACTGTCTCATGACTTGTTTGCCTGACTTTATGTTAACAGGGGGGTTCCCAGAAATAGGAAGAACTTGAATACAGATGTAAGCTCCTTTTACTGATTTAAGTATCTGTCAGGTTATTGGACTAGTTAAACTGTAATATCCAACAGAAAAATTGGACTCACCCAAATTTTCGACTGAACAGCACCTGTCTTTGTCAAGGAATGAACAATCCACTGCTGTCGTGACATCACGTTATGAAAATAGAAAACGTGACTCAGTAAGCAGTGGATCATACGTTACAGGAAGTCTATGGCGCCCACCGTCTCTGTTCAGGGATGGTTGTAAAGCTCTGATGTAGATGGCTTTTTTGATCCCTCTAGCGAAAATGTCTTGTTCTATGTCCAAGGTTTATTTTGTTTCTGATGACATATGAATCAATCAAGGTAGTTGATGTATGGAGTCAGAGAATGAATGATGCTTGTGAACAGTAAAGTAGGAAATACAGATTGTACAATGCAATTGCTGAGCTTGTTTGTTTGTTTGTTTGTATTATGCTTTTTCAGGCACAAGCAATGAGGAGGGAGTGGGGCTCTGCCATGCCATCTGTGAATACCTGCTCAGTCTTAAGGTTTGTTTTCATGTCTCTTTTGTCTTGGACATACCATGGTCTCTAATTCTATGGATGGTTGAACTAGCCAAGTTGTAAGTTAACTTTATACTCTCTGTGTAGTAAGTTTCACCAGAACAGCTACATGTATTTCCCCAGGCTTTCACCTTCTTTGCCACCCACTTCCTGGAGCTGACCAGTCTGGACAGCCTCTATCCTAATGTGGAGAAGTGAGTCACATAATACATTCTGTATATTAATGTACTTATTGATAAGTGAAAGATGTTCATCCAAACGATTTTGAAATTGACATGGTTCATAGAAAATACAGGCATTCTAATGGTCTACTCTATCTTTCCTCATTTTGAGCATCTTTTTTCACATTTTGTTAACCTGCATATGATGATATGCTTCTTTGCTATCTAGAAGTATAATGTAGCATCTTGACCTGACCTGAACTATGCGATGCCTTGTTGCTATAGTTACCATTTTGAGGTCCTACGCACCTTCAGCGAGGTGGGAAACTGCCACAAGATCTCGTACACACACGTGCTGTCCAAGGGGCACACTGAGGAGAAACACTACGGTAGGCTTGTCGTAGTAATTTTGTCATGGTCATCATCATCTAACAATTAAGTTGGGACTAAATTTATAGATTCCATGTCACATATTCTTGTTTTTCTTGTTAATTGGTTTAAATTTGGCTGTTCAGCACTCCCAGCTAGGGCTACCCAACTAGCCTGTGGCTATTACAAAGGGCTATCCCAACTGACAGACAATACAAAATTGATGGAAGTTGACATGGATGGATTTTGTGGTCTTTCGATGCTCTCTAAGCAGAGCTGCAGCTCTGGCTGTTTTTGACGTGATTTAGGGCATTTTTGTCTTTCTTTTCTGTACTGTTTTCCTTTTATGTATGTCTGTCGGCCAAGCAGACATGAAGGAAACGGTACAAAATAAAAAAGCCAGGCAAAAATGCCTAAAAACGTCAAAAACAGCTGGAGCCAAACCTCTGCTACAGGAGTTTCATATTGCACCCTAGACCAAGTGCTACAAATATTTTCTCATTGACATGAATTCCAACAAAAATTTGACTCCAAAAGTAAGTCAGACTCAGCTTCCCCACAGGTCTCCAGCTAGCCGAGGTGTCCACCCTGCCCAGCACTGTGGTACAAGAGGCCAAGAGGATCGCTGCAGAAATCACCCAGCAGAAAAAGGTAAGCTAAATTGTGTGTATAATAATATGTACTATGACTATCAACAGCTGAAAAATTATAATTGAAAGCAGTGGGTCAAGAAGATTGTTAACTAGCAGAAAAAAGGTATCTAGAATGGTCTCGACCATGGCCATACATGTGGTCAACCAAGGAGGTTGAAAGAGGGACCTCATTGGTTCAACTACCATAGATTTTTAAAAATTTTTCTTTACATCTGTTTTAACTTTTTTTTTTGAGATCGTTGAGAACCTGTAAAACTTTATGGGGAGCTTGTCTTAGCACTTGTGTATGCGTACTATCCATTAAAAAAGATTGTTTGGCATCAAGCTTAAATCTTACATACATGTACAATGTAGTACTGTATGTGCAAATGACCATAAGGATCCAAGGGGCAAAATGTAACCTAAAGAAAATTTACCATATATAGGGGTTACAGCATTTACATGGTCTTGACATTACACATTCTTCCAAGTTGAACAAAACCAATCAACAAATTCAGATTCTTGATATGTCAAATATTCCACCCGTAAGCTGAACCAAACCTGCAGTACTGAATCCAGGCAGCAGAGGGCGGTGTTCAGACTCGCCACGCGGCTGATGCAGGCTGCTCGGAACTCCCGTCTGGACGAAGACAGTCTCCGAGAGTACCTGAAGAGTCTCAAGAAACAGTACGAGACTGACTGCCAACCTGTCGAGGAGTAAGCAGGACACCTTGCGGACTCTCTACATCTATATAAGACACATTTTATTGAAGGAGTTTAAAAATACTTACTCTTTGTTTGAGGCTAGAAATATTCTGGTTGTAGCTATAGGTTTATCCCTTCTTTTGGAGAACACTTTTCCTTGGTGAGAGTACCCAGGACACCTTGAGGACTCTCCGCATGTTGGACACTTTGGTGAAGGAGTTTCAAGATACCGATATTAGCTCCATACTATCTCTTTGTTTGAGGCAAATAAATATCCTGGTTGTAGGTTTATTCCTTCTTTTGAAGCACACTTTTCTTTGGTAAGAGTAGCCAGGACACCTTGAGAACGCTCCATACCCAAGACACTTTAATGAAGACGACACCAGGATAAGCTCTGTACTATCTCTCTGTTTGTAGCCAGGACACCCAGAGAGTTCTCCACATCTAAGACACTCTTCTTTAGTGAAGGAGTTTCAAGACACCAATATTAGCTCCATACTATCTCTGTTTGAGGCTAGAAATGTCCTGGTTGTAGGTTTGTTCCTTCCTTATAGGAGCACACTTTTCATTGTTTAGAGTAGCCAGGACACCTGTTAAGTACTGCAACAGTAAAAAGTGCCCAAGAAGACCACTCAGAGGACTGATAAAATCTGGTCTTCTTCTTGAGAGTAGTGATCATCAGGAAAGGACTGAATTGGGTCGATAGTAGTATAAATAGAAGTGTAATGGGTAAAGGTGCGCTCCCACCGCACTTGTGACAAGCTTGCGTCACTGCGGGGTTCGAAAAATACTTTATGAATTTCAGAGATAAAGAACGAATTTTCTTTCTGTGTATTTTGTCGTCTTTTAAATCATACTTTTATGTATTACACAATATCTAAATTATAAAATATCGGAGAGAATAACAAAACATTAACACAGTGAACAAACTCCGCAGTGACGCAAGCTTGACACAAGTGCGGTAGGAGCGCACCTTTAGTCTCCATAGTAGAATACATGGCAGTTCTATGCTGTTTGTTTCTTGATAAGTGCAACAGGACCATTGCCAAGCACAGGTTCATACAACATTTACAGTTGGAAAAGGTTGAAGAAAGATCACTATATGTGACAATGATGGTTTACAATGTTAAAGATGTAAAAACATATTGCAACTCATCATTTTTGTGTTAAAAATTTAAAGGACAGAAATGATCAATATTGAACCCATTCCTTTCAACATGGAACCAAGAAGACACAAATACCAGAATAGAAAAGTTGACAATGTTAGTTTTATTCAGTTAATGTACACGTTACACACTTTCTTTAGTTTCCTCTGCAATATACATGCATACATGTATTGTATGTACAGTATTGTGCAAAACATCTGAATAGCCTTTGTCTGTTTAATTTGCGTGACTTCATGATGTTCCATTTCATACATACAAAGTATATTATAATATAGATATCTTACAAATTTTCTATCTTCTTTAACATCATAAACATTTTATTTTCTTCAGAAGAGCAAGGTAATGCCTGTTACAATGTTTTGATTTCCTTAGGACATATGAGACCAAGCTCATGATTTTTGTAGTGGACTTCAAGAGACGAGCTTCATTCTGACCTTGAAGAAATTTAGTATATATACACAAGAGATATTTGTGACAGGTTTTGTGGTTGAGTCACTTGAGTAAGAAACATTCATGACAAAAAGGACCTTGCAGAGCCTTGGACAATCCACTTATAATGAATGGATCACATATATAAAGACAAAAGGCTAGACTATCAAAAATTCAGTAGAATTTGAATGGATTGAAATCAGACATTGAATATTATTTGACTCTTTGACCTGGCTATGTGTTGATAAACTGGACAGTGAGTGTGTGTGTCACTGTGAGTGCTGCAACGTCTTTTGCATCAGGGCCAGGGTTGTAGCCAGCCTGAAATCATTTCCGTCCCCTCAATTTTGAATCCCAAGGCACGAGAAGTTGCAATGCTTCTAAGGTGGTTCGGGTACATGCACCCCCTGAAAATTTTGAAATCTAGACCCTCTGAAACAATGTTTCCTGCATTTTGAGGTGTACATTTTGCTGGTAGACTAAGCTGCTCAATGGCATCTGTTTTGGTGAAAAATTACACAAGGGAGACAGTTTTTCGTATTATATCTTTTCATATCGATTTTTGTCCGTCACAGAGGACGGAATGGTCAAATATTTTTTCCGTCCCCAACTGCAAAATTCTGTCAAAGGACGGAAGGACGGGTGCTGGTTACAACCCTGATCAGGGCTGTCTCTAGCTTTGAACTCATTGTTTGAGAGCCCATTTTGCTGATTTTTGTTGTTAAATACAGGTACTAACTTACATTTCCATCAGTTTGATATCATGAAGTTCAGATTTTGGGATGAGTGGAGTGACATTTTTATCCGTCCAACCAAGCAAATTTCTGTCCCTGTTTTGCAAAAAGACAGATAATCGGAAGTTAAGCAACATGCAGTTCGGTTAGTACTTGGATGGGAGGCCACCAAGGAAGACGGGATGCTTCTGGCCAATCAAGAATTCACGAATATGTCTTTTGGAAGGGAAGTAAAACGGGAGTCCCGTGTTCGAGGAGGTGTCTCGAGTACGTAATCAGTCTCATTACTAAAAAAACTGGGGTACCTACTGGCTGCAAATAATGCACCAGATGTATTGACCACATGTACACTATCTACATATTACAACCACAGACTGAGTCACTGTTGTTGCTAAATCAAGCTTACAACGATATGAGCCACCCTGAAATAACAACTGTTACTATCCGAATGAAAGCTGTGTTGGTTGATTCCATATTGAAAAATGTTTAAACTTTGTTCCAACACTAAAAGAAACTCACCATGAATTTTCGGCCGAAAACTCTGACCTTCTTGAGATGAAAAATGACTCGGACGACTTCCGGATTAGTGCAGCTAGTCATTTCATCTGAAGAAGGTCGGCGTGTTCGGCCGAAAATTTATGGTGAGTTTCTTTTAGTGTTGGAACAAAGTTTAAACATTTTTCAATAAACAACCGTTACTATCTATATACGTGACAACAACCACAGACCGAGTCACTGTCACAAGTCTGTCATGAGTGGGACTTTCCTCTTTGCCTCCTTCGGGCTGAATCTTGCGATGGGCGACTTGTCCGCCAAGACTGCCAGCGGGAAGGGGACGGACACCGGCATGACCTGGTCTCCGTAGTACACGACACACGCAGCATCGCCGCTCACATTCAACAGGCACTGGCCCTGGGGGTGGACAAGACAGACAACATGATCAAATCTAATTTCCCGCTATGTTTTTATCTACCAAGCCTGTATAAACAATGTAGCATTAGACAAGCAGCAGCCCCGGTAAGGCTTAGGTCCCATCAGGGATGTAGCCCGAGCCGGGCTCCGAAGCCACAAATTTGTCCCGCTGGACTGCCGGATATCGGGGGTACCCCTCCATGGTGTTCCCCACGGGTAGGTGATGTCTATTTGTTACTGGGTTCGTTCTGAAGCCGGACTGAAATTCGGCCCTAAAAAATAACCCGCAGAATGTCCCACTGGGCCATGCCTGAAAGGGCCAAAGAAAAAAGCCAAAGAACTGCCCGGCGGGTCCCCTATTTTCCATTTGGACCTAAGCCTAAGTCACACATACATGCAAATCAGTATGCAATCCACATTTTCAAGCTGACATGGGTCTGGCTCAGTATTCTATGCATGGGGAAGAGTGACTTTCTGTTTGGTCACTATATAAAATCATGGTAAAATTCATAAACCTCATTCTTGCAAAATCCCTACCATACTGCAGCTTTCATGACAGTGATTTTGCAAGAATGGAAGGTGACTGACAGTCACCGAAACGTCAGTTTTGAAAGCCATTTTACTGGGGTTTCTTTTACTGTGCAATGCAATGTTCGGACAGCCTCTGTGTTAGTACTGTCACCAAGCAGCAAGACCTTTGAATATGTATATCAGTACCAGTACACCAACATAATGCAAGATTAAGGGTTTCCAGAGAAGTCCTCTTTATCACATCAATTCAATTGCCAATGGTTAAAAGGCCAGGTCAAATTTGGACAGTAGTTGTTAATCGTAAGCCTGTTGCAGAGTCCAACCCAAACACCGGTGGAGGATTGTTTCTTATTAGCTTGAATGCTTACTGTGAGGTCTACCCATGGTGCGCCACACTAGCGGCGTCGCCATTTACATTCAGTAGACACTGCAGCTGTGGGGGGGAAAGACATGTTAAAGTTTATGTGGCACGTACATGTATACCATTGTGTTCATTACATCTGCATGGTCATGGTTTTCATCCAGCCCATCGATCTATTTTACAGTGACCCCACTTGCATACTATCTACAAATGTATCAAACTTCTTTACAGCTCCATAGTTTGATCCAGCAGCTTCATTCAAACCTACTTTTGATACCCACAAAACGGTGCATGTCATTTTCACCAGTGAGAGCAGATGTGCAGCAAAAACTATCATATCCACGCCATGCTTTGATTTTTCCTGTTACCACTGTTCCACAAAATCATTAAGCTGCCAAAATTTCTTTCCATTGTAATAATCTAAATTCAGCAATAATACTGTTAGTAACAATACTTCAGAATTGTTTCAAACATTTAAATCATTAAACTTAAAACAATGCAAAAAGGCCTTTTCTCTCCTACATTTTGTACATCGTACATGTAAAGCGAATTTAAGTCCCTGTGAAAATGAATTCAAAGTATTTCATGGCTTTGTAGAGCTAGATCCTCAAAGACTAATCTCCAAGCAGATCCTACGGTAGCATAAGATAGAGAAAGCTGGCAGAGGAGTGAAGCCGGCTTAGGAGTGTGTTTCGCTACCGGGCAAATGGACACCTCTTGGCTGGCTACACTCCTTGGCCAGTTGGGTACTATCTTATGCCATTGTAGGATCTGCTTGGAGATTACTCAAATACTTCATTGTTCTTATTTGCGACACAGCTGGTTCCTGTGGGAGCTAAGTACACAAGAAGACCACCTGCCTGGTACTACAGATTTTTTCAATATGTTACTATGAACCTTACACACTGCAAGAAAAGTGTCCCCGCCTAGGTGTAATGGAAATCTATGTTTCTGAGCTAGGGCGAAGAGATGCTGTTACAGTTACAATCGTGTAACCCATAACCTTGAGTGGCCTTCAGGCCTTGTTACGTGGTGACCATTAAGTAAAGAAAAAAGAAAAAAAAGTCCCTACAAAAATAAAAGTATTTCAAGGCCTGGCAAACGTCTTAATTTTTCTTATCTAGGGTGGCTCAAGTACTTAAGACAATTGTTTCAACAGTCTAAACACTGCAAGAAAACTCTATACCTTTCTGTGTATACGTACATGTAAAGTGAATTTAAGTCCCTGGGAACATGGGAACATAAATAAAAGCCTTGTAGAGCTGCTTCCTTCTTTATCTTTCTTATTTGCAACCCACCTGGTTCCTGTGTGGGCTGTCCAGAAGGACCACCTGGCTGACGGTGTACGACAGCAGAGCGTTGCCCCCTAGCGCCGAGACGTGGGCCCGTAGGATAGCTTGCACCTCCAAGAGGAACTTGTGCACCACTCCGTTCATGCCGCCATGCTGGAAATAATAGAAGAAGACATGAAATATTTCTTACTCCTGTAGCGCCATATGTCCTTAGAACTGACATGTAGGCTTACAGGACGGATGCATCTCCAGCAAAAACTTGTGCACCACTCCATTCATATACCATCATGCTGGAAATATTACGGGGCAGGAAGGGACAATCAGTACATTTCATTACCTACATTTCATTTAGTAGTAGAATGTAGTTTGCATAGAGAAGAGAGAAATGAACTGTATAGTCTTGTACACAATCTATTTCCCTATTTCATACAAATTCATATTCCTGATGAAACTAGACAAACTAATGATCATAAAACATATGTTATTTTATCTCCAACTTTTTTTTTATTTGTACGCTCGTATCATTTTTTTGGTTCCCAGAGGATGTCATCCATATACTCAAATCAACATGACCTAAATGAATAAAAAGAAGCACACCTCTCAGACTGAGGTGCTCTCTTTGATAAAGAACATGTTGACATGCCCGAGGTAGCGCTCCACAAGACCAGGTGTATACTATACCTCACCTCACCTCACCTATCCGTTGACCTCCTAGAGGATACAATTGTTACCACAAAATGTACAATAAACAAAAAGATACACACCTCTCGGACTGACGTACTCTCTCGGATGAAGAACATGTTGACGTGCCCGAGGTAGCGCTCCACGCGGCCGCCGGGCACGTACGACAGCGGACTCAGCTGGATCCCGTGGGGCGTGAGCTGGGAACGCCCCTCCTGCTTGTAGGTCCGCGGCCCTGCAGGGACACCACAAACCGTCAGGACGGACAGAAGGGGAGAGTCAAGAAAGGAGGAGGGAGAATGCCCAGGGGGACACATTTCTACAAGATACAGAAGAAAACGATAAGAATGACTGGGAGATGAGAAATGATGAAGATGCAAAGTGACTAGACTGAAAGAAAACAAAAAAAATAGAAAATCATATAATCAAATCAAACAAAAACTGAAAGCAACGATAACAGGACAGAAAAGCAGAGTAAGTCATACAATTGAAATTTGAAGCAAAGAAAAAACACTGTAGGGAAATACAAGTGAAAGGGATGCTAGCTGGACACAAGGTTTAAAAGTTTATTTTTCTTTTGTTTTTCTGATTTGCTACATCCAACTTTGAAGATGTAGATTAGCAGCAACAAAAGGCGCAATTTGCTTTACATTTTTCTAAAGTTATCCCTGTTATAAAATCATCAGGTATGTGCTGTGCAGGTTGGGGGGAGGGGGGGGGTTTCATTACCTGGTATGTGCTGTGTAGGGGTGAGTTTGGTGGGGGTGCTAGACTGGGGGGTCTCACCTGGCATGTGCTGTGTAGGAGTGAGTTTGGTGGGGGTGCTGGACTGGGGGGGGGGGGTCTCACCTGGTATGTGCTGTGTAGGAGTGAGTTTGGTGGGGGTGCTGGATTTGGGGGGGGGGGTCTCACCTGGTATGTGCTGTGTAGGGGTGAGTTTGGTGGGGGTGCTGGACTGGGGGGTTGACTCTGGATCTCCGTCCATCACAAACATCATGTCTTCACGGTCACTCTCACTGGACTCTGAACAAAACAAACAAACAAACAAACAACAGATGAATATATATAAACAAGATATGATGCATCAACATTCATTGATCACATGATGGTGTGACTGATTGGGTAGGTAAGGCATCACACATACAACAAACCAGCCTTATTGAGCCTAGCATTGCAACAGGCAAACAAGCCATTTGGTCATCTGACTTGCCTCAATTTAAATAGTAGGGGGTTGAGACAAGAAGATTTTCAAGAGGAGTAAATTCAAGTACAAAATGTATATCATGAATGCATGAAGAAAGGGAGAATGAAAAAAAATGATACGTTGATGAAAAAGAGCAAAACTTATTATGAAATGAAGTAACACACGAAAGCAAAACAGCAAAAGTTACAAGTTCTTGTATTTTTTCCATCTTTTCAAGCATTGAAAAGACCAGATTGTCAAAGACACTGAAAGATACATTCATTGTAGCAATGGCAAAAATTAAGAGTCGTCTCCTGAAATATTGATTGTTCTACACTACAACATTTGATGTCTTTTATGATGGCTATTTAGCAAACTAGAAAGGCCGACATTTGCTTGAGAGCAAATACAGCATATTTCAGCCATCTCCCTCATGCAACAATAGGCCTTGAGGTCGTTGACCCCTTAGGCCATTGGAAAATGACCCAAAAATTTCCCAAATATATCATTTTAAAGTGTTCCATGCCAAAAATTATACATGGGTCATTTGAATAAATATCTAGAGCACCCCTTTACCAAATTTCGGGTCATTTGGTTGTAAAACGAGGGAACAGGAGCCAAAAATGTCCAATTTTTGTCAAAAAATGGCCATAAAATCGCAATATTAAGCATTATGTTGTACTGTATGGAAAAACTGTTATTGATTTCATGTGCACATAATTGAAGGGCACTTTTATACCAAATTTCAGGTCATTTGGTTGTAAAACGAGGGTACAGGAGGCAAAAATGTGCTTTTTTTGTCAAAAAATGGCCAAAAATTGCAAAATTAAGCATTTTGTTGTACCATACATTGTATGCCAAAAGTGTTATTAAATCTGGGTGGGCATATGATCAGGGCACCTTTGTACCAAATTTCATGTCATTCGGCTGTAATACCAGGGTACAGGAGCCCAAAATATACATAAAAATTGACAAAAACCTCAATAAAATCATTTTAAAGGCAGATATGAAAAAAATGAAAAAAAACACCCGAGGGTATTGGCCCACTTTACCCTTGTGCCAAATTTCAAGTCAATTGGTTCAGGAACAACGGAGATATCGTGTTCCAAAGATTTGACAGGAGAAAGAAACATTACGAATACAATATATTTCACCATACCTATGGTAAGCCTGAAATATAATCATGACATAAGTACATGTGAATGAAAAGATTGAAAAGAAAAGCAGTGATTGGTTGCATTCATCTACATGTACAAGTATACCCCTGGTCTTTTTTAACATTTCATTTGACAAGCTTTTTTTGCAGGCTTAAGCTTCAGCTAGCAGGATGCATGACATGTGATGGCACTAGACCTGGGAATCTGTCAATGTCTTGTTTTTCACTGGTTTCCTGGATGTTACTGTCCTCTGGTGAACAACATGAAGGAGATGGAACACAAGAGAAAACACAACAACAAAATACAATGTATTTATGTGATTGCTACACAATTAATTGCAAGGTATGCCAAAATAGCTCAAGCAACTGGCTATGATTTAGGAAACAGTCAGACGTTTCAGATAACATCCTTTATCTTTCATCAGTGACACTGAAGGGATATTGTCGGACAGTAGGTTTCATATCCTGTTACTGTATGAATTGATAATTGCAAATGAGATGAAAACAGTTTGTTTAGTAGTCCAATAGGAAACAAAAGCAAGACAAGATGAAGTTGATACACACCAGTTACTTTCGTCCTGTTGCTTACAAGTCATTGAAAAGAATATTTTTCTTTAAATACCCGCATGTGGCTGTGGAGCAAGATCCATGATATGTTGATGACGGTTAGCTATAGACAGCCATTTTATTAACATCAAATCTAAAACAAATCTAGCCACAGGATAGAATCAGACAGAATCAACTTATCCTTCATTCTCTTGCCATGATGAAAAATAGTGGATGCTGTATGAAACACCTGTTACAGTGGAATTCAAGCACCACCAACTGACCAGGCTAACTGGTCTGGAACTTTTGGCTTAGTAGATAAGCAGCATTCGTTCGTGAACTGACAGGCCCAGGTCTGATTCCCATGAGCCAGGAAACTGTTTTTACTCGCCTCTAGTTTTTCACTGTTTAACACACCCAGTGGATCAAGACCAGGCCTTGGTGGTGAGAGCGCCAAATCCTAACCACTGAGACCCCATTGTTGCACACCTGACTCTTAAGTGAGCTATATCCATATTTTCTAAAATATACTATTACTCCCTTAATTGGTGTGAAGAACATACTCTGCATAATAGTCCACCAAAACTAACAACAACAGCCACCATGCAGAAGTGGCAAAATAGGGAGGAATTACTGTGGGAGGGTAACTCAAGTGGCACAAATAAGTCCACCTACAGTCTACAGTCATCCTCTT
Organism: Branchiostoma floridae; assembly: GCF_000003815.2. Taxonomy (NCBI): domain Eukaryota; kingdom Metazoa; phylum Chordata; class Leptocardii; order Amphioxiformes; family Branchiostomatidae; genus Branchiostoma; species Branchiostoma floridae. The sequence continues at coordinate 4,566,497 of NC_049982.1, forward strand.
TAAGTCCCAGGTTTGCAATCCATGTTTTCATGTTTTCTAAAGTTTGCAAAAATTTTATTCTAGTTCATGTTTTCTAAAGATAAAACTTTTAAAGCAGAGAAGGCATGTTACTGACTCTGTCTCCTCCTGGTGTGAGGTGGGGCCTCGCTGCCGGACGGCGGACTCTCCTGCAGACCCACGGCAGCAGCTGTCACTGTTACCTAGGCAACGGGGTAGAAAATATTGAAGACAACAATTGATGACAGTGACTTTTAGAATTAATGACAGTGTCTTATCCAAGGAAGCAAGCTCAGTCTCAATTGATAAGGGTGTTTGTAAGGCAAGGCAACCAGCATAGTGTAAGGCACTGGATCAAAAACATGTCTGCATTTGACTTTGTCTGCTGGAATCACCTGACATATCTTCTGAAAAAGACAGGCTCCTGATATTACTGGAAATAGTAGATATTGGCTAAACACATTCAAGAGGAGTTGGCCAGCCCAACATATGTCCTCTGGTGTCCAGCTCCTCTGGTGTCTTATCTGTGATTTGGGCCAATTTCTACTATTTCCAGCAACATGTGGAGAGCAGGTAGAAGCTACATGTAGCTATAAAAGTGTTAAAGATAAATACTCTCTGCTACCCACTAAGATGACTGGTGCAATGGCCGAGTGGGTAGAGACTGTTTGCCTTGCATTCTGTAGGTCGTAAGTTCGATTTCCAGCCGAGTCATACCAAAAAATGGTACATGCTGCTTTCTCTGCTCAGCACTCAGCATGATTAAAATTGGGGACAGAGACAGTATAGAAGTTGAACACACACTACTACCAGTGGACTAGCCCCCTGCTGTAGTGATTGCACAAAGTTGTGTGTTCCAGGCCTACTGAAACAGAGATGGGCACCACCCTATGCGCCATTACATGTAGGCGTGGGAAGGACATTGACTGACCCACTAACATAGTATTATTACTAACTTTAAAAGCAGACTGACTGACCTGCATTTCGTTGTCCTCTGGGATCGCGACGTTGAAGCGTACATCTGACAGACAGCAGGGCACCATCATACGCAGCTTGAAGTAGAGGGTCTGAAAGGAGCAGAGATTTCACTTGAAGGTTCAGTCATACAAGCGTATAATATCAAGTCATATAAATTGGTCTGTATTGACATTTTCTCTTAGAGGCGGCATGGATGCATGGATGCATGCATGGATCGGTCAATTTAACCAAACTCTTCTTATAGCCATTCTATACGCACGATTACGCAATCAGCTAGCGTGGCCGAGCGGTCTACGCGCTGGGTGGATATAGCGATTTGCTTTTGCAGCTGTGGATCGTGGGTTCGAACCCCACTTGTAACAATTTTTTTCTTTGTTAGACAAATCTCATGTAATGTTTTTTTAATAGAAGACAGACCAATTCAGTAATTCGATGTTTAAAAACTCTTTTTTCATGTGATTTTGTTTAACATCCAGGCTTTTTCCAAAATACGCACCGGCCAGCTTTTTTCAGAAGCTTTCTTGTTTTGTCATGATCATATGTTCACACTTTAAGCACCTCATATTCATCTCAATCGTTTCAATTATAGGTATGTGTGCTGGACTGTACTGTGCATATGCCTGCAAACCTAAAGCTCAGTGTCACTGTCGAAAGATGGTAGATGCTATTTGAAACGTCTGACCGTTTCCAAAATCAAAGCCATTTGATTGAGTAATTGCTTTTTGCCATATCTCCCTACCCCTGCTTGATTACACATTCCTGTCTCTATGCCTTTTTCCCACATTCATAACAGAAGTTTGCTTCAAGAAGTCAAAGTGATATCAATACAGGATAGGATCACCGGAATCAGAATGTCAAATAAATTTGGTTGCATGGAAGTATTTTTCCTCTGTCTTTTTTGGCAAAGAGCAAACATATATACTCATATACATACAAGTATACTTGAATGTAAGTTCCTCTGTGATGGTAGTCAACAATATGTTACAATTTTAAGACCATATATCCGTGCACAAAATAAAGCTCTATTACCAACAAGCATTCGATCAGTCCTCTGATCCTTCTTAAGTTGAATTGAAATGACCCAAAACCTAATATCACACATCCAAAACGGAAGTGTGACGTCAGCAAAGGGTCAAAGGTGCTTACAATACAAGTATGTAATACCCACCTTAAGGATGTTGTCAAAGATGTTGGTGAGGTATCTGCTGTGCTGGGCCAAGGCCTGGGAGTCACTGTAGGTCATCACTGTGGTGAACGTCTGGGAAATACAAAATTCACATCTTTGTTTTTACAAGCACACATAAAAGTACACACAGAGAGGCTAAAAACTTACAGCTGAAGTTCATACATACTGTTGTTAAAAATTTATTTGTGTGAATCTGAACATGTGAAATTAAAACAGTTTTGTTGCACTTTTTAGCTGCTTGGAATGTTGGTAACAGATTTAATCATTTTCTGTTTAATGGCATTTAACGCCTAAATTCCTACCAATGAACTTGGTCTATTGAGTCAGTAAGTCGATTTTTCCTATGCTTGATGTTAAGTCAGAAGAGATGCTGCTACATTGAGCACTAGTTTATAGCAGAAGTGGCCCATATGTACTTCCATTGAGCATACTTGCTTTAAAAAAAAATTATTTTATGCATGTATATATATCTGCATTGCAGTACATATCCGAGATCAAAAGAGATGGACTCTGGCAGGACCACAGTTCTATGCAGTCAACCTAAAAGTTTGAATCCATGTGATCAGAACAACAACCTAAAAAAATTCGAATGACATTCACCTGTACATTACTGGTGAGGACTTGGACTCCAGGTGGAAGCTCCGTGTTACAGGACTGGAACCCTGAAACAGGAGAGTGGATACATCTGAGAATCCGACAGAAATGTTGTACAAAACTTAAGGCACCAAGAGCTAAATACCTTGACAAACATTGACTCGATAACAAACCACGTGTTACTCGGCACCAAGAGACCATGTCTAGCAAGATAATAGACGTTAAGCAAGGATAACAATATAAAAAAATTAAAGAAAACTGAATGCATTAATTCCCAACTATGAAAAACAAAACACTAGACTATTACAGTATTAAAATGAGAGTATACAAAAAGGTCTAGACCTCAGAGAATAACTCCAAAGCATTGAAAAGACCAGATCATCAAAGAGAGTCTGAATTAAGTCTAGGGGTAGCTATAGCCTCTGTCGCAGACTTTGAGCAGGGTTGGCTTTTATTTTAGGGGGTGGGGCTGGTTTCCAATTTTCAACGTTTGCTGGGTTCTCTTATGCCGGGAAGGGGACTTTGCTGTGGAATTTGACAATGTCTAGAACTTTTATGATGTCTACTGTTGAATTTTATCAATGATGGATACTGTGTGATCATTGACGCATTTCAGGTTATACTGTGAGTTTATCTCGTGTACCTGCAATGTCTTTGAAAATAAAATTAAAAAAAGTGGCGTCAGGCGTGGCGTAACTGTTAGAACATTCGGCACGGAATCTATAGGTCCTGAGTTCGATCCCCGCCGTGCCCCCGACGTTGTGCCCTTGAGAAGACACTTTACATGACCTTCCTCACTTCACCCAGGTGTAAAAAATGGGTACCTTTACCTTCTGTCTGTACTGTGTATATGGTTCTGTTAATATAAGTTACAAAACTTGAGTGCAGTGCCACATTGTCCTCGTCTGTCCAAAAGCAAATAGAAAAAAAATAAATAAATAGAATAAAATCTGAATCTGGTAGAGCCTAAAACTTAGGCAGGCAGGCAAGTCAACATGCACTAAAAAATTACTGATCGGTGATCAGCTTATTTTCATCAACTTAAAGGTAACATCAAGTGTATATTAAGTACCTATAAAGGTCCAGGAAAAGGATTCAGGTTATAAAAAATGTATTCTGAAAGAGTAGAAGAAGTCACTTGCAATGGAAGAATAGCCACAAAAAAGATCTGCAAATGTCCTTTTTTGATAAAGATGAAAGCGATGCTCTATAAAAGCACACTAATGTCACTGAGATTGACTCAAGATTACAGGAAAACTGCCTTAAGGTTTTCAATTTCCTGTTAAATTGGAAGGCTTTTCATGTCCATAAAGCTCTATCAGTCCTAAACATGAAACGTCTTTTTAATCTGCCTTTCAGCATTGTACTAACATCAAACGTCGCTCGTACTGAGGGTTTCAATGTTGTTACCATCTTGAAAAGTCAATTTAGCTGGCCTAAAATGACTTTAAGAACATGTCCGGCAACAAGTAATGAGATAAGGCACCTCACAAAACAGAACCAAAACAGATAATTTGTTTTGTGTGACATCTGATAGACTATGTTCTTTCCTTGACACGTGCCTTTCCTTGACACGTGCTCTTTATTTCCTTGACACGTGTTCTTTCCCTGACACATGTTCTTTCCCTGATACGTGTTCTTTCCTTGACACGTGCTCTTTCCTTGACACGTGCTCTTTATTTCCTTGTCACATCTTCTTTCCTTGACACGTGCTCTTTATTTCCTTGACACGTGCCTTTCCTTGACACGTGCTCTTTCCTTGACACATGCTCTTTATTTCCTTGACACGTGCCTTTCCTTGACACGTGCTCTTTCCTTGACACATGCTCTTTATTTCCTTGACACGTGCTCTTTCCTTGACACATGCTCTTTATTTCCTTGACACGTGTTCTTTCCTTGACACGTGCTCTTTATTTCCTTGACACGTGCTCTTTATTTCCTTGACACGTGCTCTTTATTTCCTTGACACGTGTTCTTTCCCTGACACATGTTCTTTCCCTGATACGTGTTCTTTCCTTGACACGTGCTCTTTCCTTGACACGTGCTCTTTATTTCCTTGACACATCTTCTTTCCTTGACACGTGCTCTTTATTTCCTTGACATGTGTTCTTTCCCTGACACATGTTCTTTCCCTGATACGTGTTCTTTCCTTGACACGTGCTCTTTCCTTGACACGTGCTCTTTATTTCCTTGACACATCTTCTTTCCTTGACACGTGCTCTTTATTTCCTTGACACGTGCCTTTCCTTGACACGTGCTCTTTCCTTGACACATGCTCTTTATTTCCTTGACACGTGCTCTTTCCTTGACGCATGCTCTTTATTTCCTTGACACGTGTTCTTTCCTTGACACGTGCTCTTTATTTCCTTGACACGTGCTCTTTATTTCCTTGACACGTGTTCTTTCCCTGACACATGATCTTTCCTTGACACATGCTCACATTGCACCTTGCTCAAGCCAGTTGTCCACTGAGTAAATGTAGTGCTAGCTACATCCTATCTGTGTTTCGAAGAGAAAATACGCTACCTCTGTCTCTATTGATGGATTGAACCTAATCTGATTATCGCACAAATTTGTACTGTGTGGGTACCAGTGCCACCAACTGACCAGTCCAGGCTTTTTGGCCCAGCGGTTTTGGTGTTGGGTTAGTAAGCTGGCAGACCCAGGTTTGAATCCCTGGAGCCAGGATCCCTGTTTCTACTCGCCTCTACGTTTCAGTGTTTCCCACACTGACCCTGTAAGTAACGGCAAAAGTGTGCCACAAGAGATATCGAACTCGGAGATTCGAGGACAAATCTAAAAAAGTAGGGGGGGAGTTCCAAGCTTCGTGTCCCGAAAGAGACTGTTCTACTCATCTCCAGTGTTTCATTAGGTAAGGGAGGCAGGTGTTACATGTATGTACCTTCAGGTTCCGGTGAGTCCAACATCAGAGACACAATGTCTTCATCCTCAGCGTCATCAATCTGGAGCAAACACACACATGTCAGATGATGTGATGGCTACACAAGCACATCAGAATTTTCAGCACCAAGGACAGACCCCCATCTCCCTGTTGCTTTAAGCCCTTTCCAATCTGAATTGGAAGTACTGTATATTTGGAAACTGTTGTGATCATTTCATTTTTGTGGTGACTTCTCCCCAAAATTATGCACAGACTATGCATTTGCATTGCATTACTACTGTACTAGAGAATTGTTTCCACAGCACATAATGAAAAAAATGTACATTAGTCTTTCAAAGAAATGTGGCGAGTTCTACAAAGCACTCTTCCAGGCACGTTTCTATCGTTTATTTCATTGTTCATAACATCTTTCTATCTATGATTTACAATAGCTCTATTCATAATACTCTTTTTCGTTTGTAGATACCTTTAAGGTTGTTTTTTTTTGTTAATTTATTCTGTAACTCTTAGTACTCATTTCAATAAAATCATCAAATAGAGAGAATCTCCACACCTCAACGACAAACACTTCCTTCTTGCCAGCAGAGAGGTCAAGTTCGCTGAGGTCGCTTCCGCTGCTGCTGTGAGAGTGGTTGCTATGGCAACCGGGGCTGCTGGGCATCTGGTCCGTCATGTCAGGCAGGTCCTGGGAACGATACTAACAATGTTATCAAGGTCTACATAGATCATCATATCGTCTACATAGATGACTAGCAGAAATGCACAAGACTAACTTTTTTTCTTTGAATTTCAGTTCCTTCAGAATTATCAAAAGTTCTACAAAATGCTTTTTTACCCACAACTCCTACACATGTCCTCATACTGCATGCAGCATGCCTTTTGGCAAAACATCTACATTGACCAGCTGCTGACTTTAAATTTGTCTGCCTTGTGGACACATCATTGACCAAGACTAGCCTGGGTACCATACAGGCAGTAGTTTCCTCCAATGTTCACTTCTGCTACCCGTCTGGAGAACTGTATGTATTATTCAAATTTTTTTGTAGTGAAGTCAGTTAAAAAGCAAACTATAAGAAATAGGTTTTAGAGCGCTCGCTCGATGACAACAGGCCCTCCCACAAGCAGACAGAGGGCATTTTGGGTGTTGGAACGCCTGTTCGAACAAGCGCTTGAACCCATTCCTTAATTCCATCATGTGTAGCGACCGATCAGCGCCCTCATCCAAAATTTTGACGATTCCAGACATTGGAGATGTCAAGGTTCCCAGAAGGCATAGCAGAGAAGCAACTGTATAGGGACTGTATATAGTGTATGATAAACGCCAAAGGCAACTACTATCTGGACCCATGCTGGACCACGACAGGACAGACACCTATTTTACCTTCTCCTCCTCCTCTTTGGGGACGTCTGGAGGCTCAGTAGTGGACTAGAGACAGGGACAATATGATCACATACATGGTGGTTTAGTTACCCTATTTCTACTTACAATTCAGATTAAAGTAAAATCTGTTTGCTGTTCAATTTAACATAATACAGTAGGGACATTTCTGGATTTACCCCAATGAAGTTATAAAGAAAGCTATGAATGTGTTTCAAGCGTATTTGGTGGGATTTACTGATGACACATACGGAATATATTCTTTTATAAATTTTAAAGTACTAAGTTGCACACTGCAGAGCCCACCGGAACTGAACGTCCATCAGGATGAAAAGGAACAAGAAGAATATTATCTTCATACCTCAAATAAAGTACACAAGTGATACTTTAATCAAGAAAATACAGTATATTAAACCTATATGCAGGACCCGTCCTTCAATCCCTCACCTCTTCCGTCCAAAAACATCCCAACTTCATGGAATAAAATTGATAAAATTGTTTTTCCTAGACTTAGAATGACAGATTTAACAAAGCAAACAACTAACATTGGCTCCCAAACAATAAGTAAGGCCAAGTTGATTTGATTATATGGATCATATCCTCTGGGATCTCCAAAACTGATGCAAGCTTGCGGATGATGAAAAAAAGTTTGGCAAAAAAATTTGCCTTCACTATGAAATCTTAGTGGTGAGCAAGGTTGAACAAATGACCTGCAAACACAGAGTATTGAATTCCAAACAATAGATTTTTGTTTTTCAATGTTCTTCTTTTACCTTGGAATTGGCGTTGACATTAGCATATGTTTTCCGTTCACATTAGGACATATTTGCTCCTTTTGCTTTGCACAATTTAAAGCATGGTTGAATGATTTTTTAATTTTTGGAAACCGCTGTGGGTGGGGGATCTAAAGAATTTGGCTGACTGTACAATATTAAAAGGCCAGTAACATTCAGAGTATTCGAAACAACCTCACCAGATGCTGCAGATCATAGATGTCCCTGTTCTTTGCCTGCATATCCTGCACTCTCTTCTGCATGGCGGCCACCTTCTGTTCCGACCCGTTCTGGGGGAAACATGAAGTAAAACTGTTAAGTCAACAGACTCCGCTGGTATGGCCACGTGCAGAGAATGAGCCGCGACAACTGGCCAAGAAAAGGTCAAAAACTTGTCTGTAGTGGGCCAGAACTCGTGTGGGCGCCCCAAGAGAAGATAGGTAGACAGTGTCAATGAGGATCTTAGAAAACTGCACATGCAAAAAGCCAACCCCCTTGACAGAGACGGATGGAGGGCAGCAATCAGACCGAAATGCCTTGGCAAAACGTCCAACCCCTGGAAGACAGGGAATAACGGACGCTAAACCAGATAGTGAGTGAGTAACTGTTGTAAACGCGCCTTCATCATGTAAGCAACACTAAGGACAATCACCGAAAGATTTGACAATTGCAGAGCAAGTTAAAGCTAGTAGGCTCTCAACAGAATTTTTTTGTGTAGTGTTATTTAAAAAAAACTGTGGACATGTGGACATGTACATACCTTTCCTGTGATTTTCAGTGGTCCAGGCGGGGGAAGTGCTGACAAAAATGCTGCAGTTGCGGTCTGAAGAAATAGAATAAAGAAAAAACACAATCATGAAACCACAGGACAGGGAATATCAAACTTTAAGACACTTTATTGAAAAATGCAACATTATTAGACTTATAGTTTCAGAGGTAGGGCTGCTAACCACTGGACTAAGTACACTACACAGATTTGTGGCTTGAGTACAGAAATTCTATAATTAATTAAGTACTTACCGCAATCCCAATGATGAGAGTTTCCCCCACGGAAATCTCCACATTCAGTCCAAACAGGCTGTTCATGCTTTTTGCCTGAAGGATAATGAAAAAGTCAGAATCAAATAAAGACATCCTCATTATACTGTAAATTCAGAAACTTTCGCGGTGGTTTGATGTTCGCGGTTTTTGCGGTGGACGTTTTACCGCGAATTTAAAACCACCGACTACAGTGCAAGGCGCTACCACGAAATTAAAACCACCGCGAAAAGTCCTTTTTCCTGCTACTGCGAAATTAAATCACCGCAAACTTAAATGCATTTACAGTACATTTTGTACATGTAGTATCACTAATTTGATGTTTTCAAGATTGGTGGACAAGGGTTACGAAGAGTTTTTACCTTTTACGTTTCTGTCCCAAAGATTTGCCTGTGACTTGCCCCAAATTGGGGGTGGGTAATTTTTTAATTGGCACACACAATGCAAAGCACAAGAACGACCGGACAAAGCACAAGCAGTCAGCTGGTCATCACAAGATCTAAGCAAGACACCCTCAGAGGAGCCTTAGCCTATTAGGGACCCAACATCTGGAACAGTCTTAGCCTGGTATCCAGCCGTATTATAGCTCCCGAGTCTCTTCTGTCCTCCTTTTCTGGGTACCAGGCTAGAACAGTCTACCACCAGACATATATGTACACAAAGCCTCAACTTCCTATACTAGATTCTTAAAGTAACAGAAGCAACCAAAATGGATGGACTCGAATCATGCAGCAGTTCTCACTATCACATATTTTGTACCATGTAGGCATAAAATCTGTGTACTGTAAATGCAGAAATGTTCGCGGTGGATTAATGTTCGCGTTTTTCGGGGTGGCCACTTTACCGCGAATTTAAAACCGCCGCGACCATTTTTTCATGGTAGTAAGAGACTACAGTGCATGGTGCTACCGCGAAATTTAAACCACCGCGAAAAGTCCTTTTTCTCGCTACCAAGAAATTAAATCCCCGCAAAATTAAATGCATTTACAGTATAAACTTCAGATATAGACTACACCTCTGTTGTATATTTTCCTTTCCCTGCGGGCCAATTTTCATTGATTTCATAAATAAACAAAAAAGAAAATATGTAATGCGCCACTCACCTTCAGTTTGTGCATGAGCTGTCTGTGAAGCTCGTACTCCATAAAGGGTAACACCTACAGCAAAAGTTCGAGAGAAACTCACATAAGATTCGTATCACTACAGTTTATCTTTCTTGCACTTGATCCACTTCTTGTGGGCGTCGCTTCAAGACATCCTAAGGCTTGTATAATTATACCTTGTTGCTATTTTATATACCCTGTATCTTATGTGAGGGAGGACAACACGTACATGTAAAGGTTATTCCAGCGTGTTTTGCCCTCCCCTTGCAAAGCTCAGTCATACAGTAGATATATATTGGGACACTTTTTTATTGTGATTCCAATGTATGACTGAAGGATACCTATGTGAAACCCAATGGAAAACATAGCTAATATCCATGATCAATTGCTCCACCCACAGAAACACAAGGACCTGCCAGCCTGCGGTCTGCTACGCTCTCCTCTTAGGTCAGTGATTGAATACCATGAAACTCGATGAGAAACACATTGGAATGACAGTCTCTAATTGGCCATAAGGAAACCTTTCCAATATATATCCTCAAACATTAGGAACTCTCTCTGACTAGGGAACAAAGGAGACATCTCCTCTTCTGCTGAGTATTTTGATCCAGACTGAGTGTTTCTTGAGTTTGCAAGCAGAAACTATGCGTGCCTTTAAAGTCAGAGTGCATGCAAGTCTTTGTCGGCAAATTTACCAACATTCCGCATTGCAATATCGATCATTTGACTTTCATGGCATTGTCAGTTGAATTTTCAGACAATTGAGACAGGTGACCATCCCTCTATAGTGGCCACATTTGGCCAGTTCCATGAGCGACCACTAAAGACAGGTTTGACTGTACATCTCATTCACCCAATGGGCCATTTTTCACTTACAGTTCAAGGGATTTCAATAAAACTTCGACAAATAATAAGATAAAGACTTTATTCAACTACTGATAACTAATTTTAAGCACATTTACGTTGATAAATATCCAATTGAAGGTGGTGAAGTAGGGCCATTTTCAGTGTTTTTCGACCTAGTTTTAAATTAGTTCCCTACTAGGAACTGAATTTGATCAAGTGTTGACACAAACAAAATGCTACAGGTACGAGCGGTAATTACACGCTGCCCACATGAAACAAGAGGCCCTTTTCAATACTAATCATATTGTCGAAGTATAACTGCATTATGATTATATCAAGTGTCACCAGAAGCAACATGCTCACATCACGCAACAATCCCTTTCAACTTTGTATGTTCAAAGTAATAGCATCTATCATTGCATCAACGACACATCGCAAACAAAATTATTCTTGGCAACAGCCTGTGTTGTTGCTAGGATGCGACCATAACTGGTTTTCAGCAGTGCTTTTGAGAACCCTCATTCACTTTCATTCGATGGCTGTCACAGCGAGGTAGAAGTTTCCTCCTCCAGAGCAGCACAAAATTTCTCAAATAGGCAACTTTAGTCGTGATCTTCAAGGTGCAGTCATCAAACAACATGGAGGGAGAAGCAAGTGAAACCCACCAGATATATCGCATGCTATCTAACAGCTCGCTGTCTCTTGGTCTTCAGACAGCATATCTCATCATCAGCCTGGTGTTGGCTGTGGGATGCGGCCTGCTCCTCATCTACCTGGTCTGCAAAAACACTTATCTCAGAAAACCGCGCCATTATCTTCGTTGTAACCTTGCCCTTGATGACATCATCTTCACCGTCTGCATGATCTCCACAGAGCTCTGTCTTCTCTTCGATCAAGATGGCGGCCATTTTCAAGAGGCATGCTGGATCCAAAAGCTGGTGGCGACTTTTTCATTGGCGTCGATGTTTGGTACCTACCTTCTGATGGCAGTAGAACTGTATTACTTCATCTGCCAACCACTACATTACAATGGCAAAGTCACTACAAAGCGTATTGTGTTTGGCATACTTGCAGTCAGGGCCTTTGCCTTGCTGTTCGGAGCTGGATCTGCAATCATCTACCGACTGCAGAACTCTGAAGACAGCCTTTGTGACATTGAGCCCAGCACCAGCACCAGCACTGATACCATCTTTAGAAACATTTGCTATGTTGTGGCAATAGTGGCTACTATTGCAATCATCATAATCTACTACCTTGTCATCAAGGAGGCCAGGAAACAGCAGGAGAGGGACGAGAACCGAAACCTGTGGCTCTGCCAGACCAAGGCCTTCAAGACAATGGCACCACATGTCACGATTCTGGCAGTTCTAGTTCTAGCTCTAGTTCTAGTTCTAGTTCTAGTTCTAGTTCTAGTTCTTAATCCGCAAACCTCCCATAGGAGTATCACGCGGATGGGGTAGGCGCAGCGGCTGGACTACGTACATGTATGCGATTGACAGCAGCCTGTTCTTGAAAGTGTCCAGTGAGGGGCTTTCGACGATGTGGGCGG
>NC_049982.1:4578940-4589982 GCF_000003815.2 Branchiostoma floridae
ATCCAGACGACTGCCCCATACTCGACGGTGGAGCGGACTAGGCTGAAGTATGCAGTCTCGCGGACTTGTCGAGGACAGTAGCGGAGATTTCGACTGAGAAAGTGAAGTGTATGGTTGGCCCGTTTCACTGTTGTGTTGACATGAGATGACCATTTCAGGTCATTACTGAAAGTGACACCGAGATACTTGGCTTTCTCTGTCTGTTGGAGTAACTCGCCACACATCTCATACATCCAAGTGAGAGGGTTCTTGTTACGCGTGATGGACATCGTGTTACACTTCTTAGGGTTGAATTTCATGCCCCAAGTAGTTGCCCAATCCTGTAATGCGATGAGATCTCTCTGCAGGATTACTTGGTCTTCCTGCCCGTGGATCTCTCGATACACAAGACAGTCGTCGGCAAAGAGCCTAGCAGTAGTTCCAGGTGTCAGGCAAGATGGTAAGTCATTTATGAATACCAGGAACAAAATCGGACCGAGGACCGTGCCTTGAGGAACTCCAGAGAGAACACGCGTTGACGGGGAACACTCGCCATCTGCTACCACCCACATGGATCTGTCCTGGAGGAAAGAGCTGATCCATCGCAGGATGGGACCCTTAATGCCGTAGTGAGCGAGTTTACTGAGGAGCCTCTCGTGCGGTACCGTGTCGAAAGCACGACTAAAATCCAAGATACCCATGTCCACTTGCACCTTCTTGTCGTAAGCTGACGCGAGATCGTCGACGGTGAGAAGCAGTTGGGTTTCGCAAGAGTGGGCTTTGCGAAATCCATGTTGGAAGTCTGTGAGGAGATGGTGTTTCTCTAGGTGGTTCAGGATGTGCTTACATAAGACATGTTCCATGAGCTTGGATATTACACAGGTTAGCGAAACTGGCCTGTAGTTGCCCGGATCATGTACTCCGCCTTTTTTGAAGACAGGAGTTACCATGGCCTTAGTCCAGTCTTCTGGGACACTCCCATGTTGTAGTGACTGGTTGAAGAGGGCTGCAAGCAAAGGGGCTAGCTCGCCAGCTAGTTCCTTGAGTACGCGATTCGGGATCCCGTCAGGGCCGGACGCTTTGTGCGGTTTTACGGCATTAAGGAGTTTACGAACTCCATCTGGGTGCACAGTAAGGTCAGAAATGGGTGGGTGTGAAGGACCCATCCAAGGAACATAGTTCAATACCTCTGACACAAACACAGACTTAAACTCCTGCAACAAGATGAAAGCTTTGTCCTTAGCATCTGAGAACAGTTTTCCTTGGTGCTTGAGGGGTGGAACACCAATGAAGTCCTGGCGTTGGGCTTTAATGTACTTCCAGAAGGGTTTCTGGCTCCCTTCATCTAGTCCTTCCTTGATGGAGTTGTTAATGTACTGGGATCTGGCGCGTTTGAGATCACGGGCAGTCTCCTTTTTCACTTGACGAAAGCGCTCAAGGTGTTTTGGGTTCTTTGACTTCTTAGCTTTTTTGTACATACGGTGTTTTCTTCTGGTCTTACGTTTCAGTTTGCCGTTCATCCAAGGGAGATGCTGACGTTTTGACGTAGTCTTGGACGGTACATGTGAGGAAATAAGGTCGTGAATTTTATTCTTCAAGGCTGACCAATTCTCTTCGACGGTGTGCTGGTTGATGTTGGTAGTAAGTTCACGGGCAAAAGCACCGAAGAGCTCCCTAATGTTGTCCCAGTTGGCCTTGGAGAAGATGTAGATCTTTCGCGGTGCCTTCTTTGTGTATGCTGGGATGATGTCACAATCTGCCACAATGACGTCATGGTCATAAGCTATGCCAGGAAGAGTTGACATTGTTTTCACCAGGCTGGGCTTAGATGTAACAAATAAATCCAACAGACGACCAAACCTGGTTGGCTCGCGCTGCATCTGAGAAACACGGTTGTTGTTAAAGATGGATATGAGACGTTCACCTGGCACACGCTCTCTAGAGTTCTTTGGAATAGATTCTGTTTCCCAGTCCACGTCTCCCAGGTTAAAGTCCCCGCCGAGAATAATGGTACTCCCCGGATTGTTCTTAGTGAGATTTCTGATGTGTTTGATGGATTTCTCCAGTTCATCAAGCTGCTCACTGTGTTTGCCACTAGGTGTCCTGTAGTAGCTACCTAGGTAGAGTGACTTCTTATTTCTGAGAGACACTTTAGTCCATGAAATTTCCGCTTTGATCTCACTGGGCTGCTCGACTTCCACTGCTGTGTAACAGTCCCGTATAGCAATCAACACTCCACCTGCTCCACTAGCACGGTCCCGCCTAACCGGCGGTGAGTAACCTGGCGGCATAAACTCTGCACTGTGATGATGTGACCCCAACTTTGTCTCACACATGAGGATGGCGTCAGGCTTGGTATAAGATACGAGGTTGGCAAATTGTGCCACTTTGCCTATGATACCATCTGCGTTGACTACCAAAGTTCTCCAGTTATGTGACTTAGGAGGGAGGAGACCTGCAGTTACGCTGTCCTGAGAACAGTCGGTGGAATGGCTGCTGTCGTGTTCTATGCCATCACGTGGTGCATTGTTCCCAGTGTCAGGAGACACCACAACGGGACTGCTATGGTAACTGGGACGAAATGATGATGGTGAAGGTATGGACGACGGAGAGTCACTTGTATCATGCAAATAATAACTATTTGAGTCCAGTTCGAACGAATGAAATGTGTTGTTATCACTATTGGACGAATTGCACTTGAAACAAGTCCAGTGAACGTCATGTACATTGCCGAATTCTTCGGTTGTCATACCGTGACAAGATCGGTGGTACCAGATGTCGCAGTTGTCGCAGCACACAGCTAAGTCACTCCAGTCTACCCTGAGGTCGCAATATCCACACAGGTGGTCGTCTCGTTGTTTGCCTCCCAGGGGGGCTGGCATGTGAAGTTTACATGGACCAGGATTCGGTTCAACGTCCCCACATAACAGTAGCATATACATAGCACAGTTCTTTGTGGTGGTAGCATCGGGGGAACAAACACGGCGAAGGGATGCATGCAGTGATAAGTTTAGTTCGTAGCCTCTGGTGTAGGAACACAGACCAACAACAACACTGGCGGTGGGGTCTCTGGTGGGCATGCCGAGTTTACGCCATAAGTGTAAGTTACTAGCCGGCATGTTGGAGTGACCATTATTAACCAAGATGCGAGCGGTAATTGACAGTAATACAAAGGAGAAGAGAACCAGCCTACTTTCTTTAGGCGAGGCCATTTTGCTGTTGTTGCTGTAACTATAGACCTCCCTCTAATTTGAATGGTAGATCCAATATGGCCGCCGCCGTCGGTCTCGTCCACAATGTTGTGTTTAGACTTCCAGTACTGGTGACTTGGACGTCCTATGGTAGCAATGCCACAGCAGGAAGCATCCACTAACCTTCCAACGTAGTTCTGTGAAGCTTAACAGTCAAGTTGGGCATGCATGGGTCTATAAACTGATGTTTTCCTAGAGCTCTCCGTCCAACACGTCTTGCCAGTCCGCGCTTGCGCACTCACTCCCAGTGTTGGCGGCATCATGTATATTTCTGGTTGTCTTTAGTCGGGTGTTAAGCAAATTCAAGTACAAAAAGGAATCAGTCTCACTACTCATAATCAACCAAGTGGCCAAGCTGATCTACCTGACGCTTTCGTCTGTGGTTAACCCCATCATCTACAGCTTCAGGCATGAAGAGTTCCGACGAGCTCTGAGGGAGCTGTTTGGCATGACACAAAATGCGCATGCAGCAATGGCACCACCTCCCGCTCAGCGAGGCCAGGACATGGAGATGGCTGTCTTCGGCAATCCCGATAGTGGGCAATGGGTATCACGCCGAGAATTGAGGTCAACACCATCTTCTTCACAAGAAGAAGGGAAGCTTGAAGAGGAGAAACACCCTCCCAGCCCAGCCCAAACACAGGCAGAGGAACATGGCCAACAGGCACTGCCTCCCAGTCCAGCCCAAACACAGGCAGAGGTACATGGTCAACAGGCACTGCCTCCCAGTCCAGCCAAAACACAGGCAGAGATACATGGTCAACAGGCACTGCCTCCCAGTCCAGCCCAAACACAGGCAGAGGTAAATGGCCAACAGGCACTGCCTCCCAGTCCAGCCCAAACACAGGCAGAGGTACATGGCCAACAGGCACTGCCTCCCAGTCCAGCCCAAACACAGGCAGAGGTAAATGGCCAACAGGCACTGCCTCCCAGTCCAGCCCAAACACAGGCAGAGGTACATGGCCAACAGGCACCATCTCCCAATCCAGCCCAAACACAGGAAGAAGAAGAAGAACAGCAGAAAGCACCCCTTCCAGGACACTGCAATCAGGGGAAGACCCAACCCAGCCAACCCATGGTACTGACCGTACAGGCAGAGATACACCCAAGCCCACCACCACGTCGCCAACACCACAGACAGAAGAATGCCTCTCCTGAACAGGATCCGGACATGGTCAAACCTTTAATATCAATACTCGTTGAAATCCACAAAGATCAGGATGTTATTAGCCCTTGTGACAAAGAATTTGTCTACAAGAACCAACATCCAAAGGTTGGTGAGTAAACAACTACAGTTACTGCAACAGCAACACTTGATTCCTTTCCTAAAGCCAAGAAATTGAAACAAAAACAAAGGACTGACAGAAATGTAGACCAATGGTGGACACTTCCAATTTTTGGCAGTAGAAAGAAAGCCAATATCTAAACTTAACTGTTCATGCAGATCTGTTCAAGCACTGCTCAAGAAAACATGTTTCACTTATAATATGCCTAGAGAACAATGCAAAAAGGAGACAGCTAAAATTACTGTACAGTTGGAGATTGGAACTGTGTATTCAACTGGCATGGAAGATTGAAATGACTGAGACTACAGTTGTAGCTGTAACTGTTGATCACGAGTGTTTTGGACACAGAAGAATGACCATGAGATAAATGAACTACATCAGAATTTATAACAATGCTACTACCAGACCCGGTATAGTTCAAGCTTTGGCCATGATGTACATTAATACAAAAACATGTACAACAGATTAGAGAGGTGGCACACAAGCAAGACTAACACTGGCAAGTGGCTGTACAATCATGTGTTTTCTGATTGTGCTGACAATGGAACAAGCATCAAAAGCGACGGAGTGCAGATGCCACAAACTCAGGTAGGAAATTATACTTACCTTGCAGTGAATAAAAGAAAAGGAGTTGTTAGCCAGCTGAGACAACTACACGTATTAATCATGTCTCTTATTGAAATTGTATTAATTGTATTGCATACAGGAGGAAATGTTATACAGTCAATTGTAATCATGTCTCTAATTATGATCAAATTGAAATTGTCATATTATGTAATATGTTATTGAAATTGTCATATTATGTAACATGTTATTGAAATTGTCATATTATGTAACATGTTATTGAAATTGTCATATTATGTAATATGTTATTGAAATTGTCATACTAATTATTATGTAATATGTTATTGAAATTGTCATATTATATGATGCACATGTTGGCATGACCAAGTATACCGTATGTAACATTATAATCATGATTACTTCATTCCTCCTATGATGAGCAGTAATTGTATCTTGATTACATGAAATATGAGGCCCTTTCCAACTTCATATATGTTGAAAGTACATGTACTCAAACTAAGGCAGATGGTACTATCAGGTAATGAGAAGGTAAAGCTAATGAGAAGGTTGTGGCCTGGCTGCAGTACTGGCACGGAACGATATGATGATGATCAGGTAAATAGCAGCGGTAGCCAGTTCTGTTCTTCTAGAGCTGTTTTCGACGGAGGTGTTTAAAAAAGAACCATGATCAAATAGGGGCGGGGCTTCAGAATCTATGATTATAGAGATGGTAATCTTCATTGCCACGACAAAAGTACAGCGACTTTCGTAAGGTCTACATGTGTTATATATTTTAAACAAAATGCTTCAGGCAAAGGCATTGGGATGCAGTAATTACATTTTGTATGCATCAAGCAACAGGCCGTTCCAACTTCATAATAATAATGTTATAAATAACGGCATCTATGTGACATCACAAACTGAAGGATTCCTGGCAACCACACAGTAGTGGCGAGATGTTGGACATTGTGAAACATGGGGCATTTCAAGAACTTACAAAAAACTTACAAACCAACGGGATGTCGATTTAAATACATCATTGTGTGTTCATAACACTCTGCCTGCAGTGGCTACGAGTAAAATCTACACCAGGGGTTCATTCATGTCTCCCTTGGGAATTTCAGACAGAGGACTGACAAGTTGCCCGGTGTCGTTCAGTTCAGCCTGCCAATTTACTATAATGTCCAATTTCTTGCCATGTACGTGTATACAACCACATGTAACGTTGCCAGGATGCGACTATAATTGCCTTGCTGCAGTTTTCCGCTCTCCAACTCAGTTTCACTTGATCTGATTGTCAGCCTGGGGTTAAATTTCCTCCTCCATTTCTGTACTAAAGCATCAGAAAATTTCTCAAATAGGCAACTTAAGTCAGGATCTTCAAGGTGCAGTCATCTAACAACATGGAGGGAGAAGCAAGTGATATCCGCCAAGTATATCTCATGATATCTAAAAGTACACTGTCTCTTGGTCTTCAGGCCGCATATCTCATCATCAGCCTGGTGTTGGCTGTGGGGTGCGGCCTGCTCCTCATCTACCTGGTCTGGAAAAACACTTATCTCAGAAAACCGCGCCATTATCTTCGTTGTAACCTTGCCCTTGACGACATCATCTTCACCGTCTGCATGATCTCCACAGAGCTCTGTCTTCTCTTTGATCAAGATGGCAGCCATTTTCAAGAGGCATGCTGACCCAAAAGCTGGTAGGGATTCATTCATTGGCATCAATGTTTGGCACCTACCTTCTGATGGCAGTAGAACTGTATTACTTCATCTGCCAACCGCTACATTACAATGGCAAAGTCACTACGAAGCGCGTCGTGTTCGGCATACTTGCAGTCAGGGCCTTTGCCTTGCTGTTCGGAGCTGGATCTGCAATCATAGACCGACTGCAGAACTCTGCAGACAGCCTTAAGTGTGACATTGAGCAGAGCACCAGCACCAGCGCTGGTATCATCTTCAGGAGCATTTGCTATGTTGTGGCAATGCTGGCTACTATTGCTATCATCATAATCTACTGCCTTGTCATCAAGGAGGCCAGGAAACAGCAAGAGAGGGATGAGAACCGAAACCTGTGGCTCTGCCAGACCAAGGCCTTCAAGACGATGGCACCACATGTCACGATTCTGGCAGTGTTGGCGGCATCAATTATATTCCTGGTAATCTTTAGTCGAGTGTTAAGCAATAAGTACAAAAAAGAATCAGTCTCACTACTCATAACCTACCAAGTGGCCAAGCTTATCTACCTGACGCTTTCCTCAGTGGTCAACCCCATCATCTACAGCTTCAGGCACCAAGAGTTCCGACAAGCTCTGAGGGAGCTGTGTGGCATGACACAAAATGCGCATGCAGCAATGGCACCACCTCCTGTACAGCGAGGCCAGGACATGGAGATGGCTGTCTTCAGTGTTCCCAATAGTGGGCAATGGGCATCACGCCGAGAATTGAGGTCAACACCTTCTTCTTCACAAGAAGAAGGGGAGCTTGAAGAGGAGGAACAACCTCCCAGTCCAGCCCAAACACAGGAAGAAAAAGAAGAACAGCAGCAAGCACCCCTTCCAGGACGCTGCAATCAGGGAAAGACCCAACACAGCCAACTTACGGTAATAATCGTACAGGCAGAGGTACATCCCATCCCACCACCATGTCCCTAACATTTGACAACAAAGAACAGTCTTTCATCAACAAAACATCAAGAGATGTGGCAACTTCCACATCAATACCAGAAATCCACAAAGATCAAGACGACGTCAATTACCCCTGTGATAAAGAACTTGCTGTTGGCAAGAATCAACACCCCAAAAGAATACAGTAACAGCAACTGTCCCTAATCTACCCCGAAGCCAAGAAATACAAAGGATTGACTGGTGCAACTTTAGACCAATGGTGGTCACTGAGAGGTAGCTGCAGTAGAACAAAAGGACAATCTACTCAACACGCACAGCAGCCCAAGACATGATGCACCGATGGCTAGTGAAGACAACGTCAGTACAAAAAGGACACAGCTACTATAATTACTATACGTTGCATTAAGGAAACTGTATGTGGTGGACAAAGGAGATTGAAACAGCAGATCTGGTCAATGTGGACAAAAGGACAATATCTACTCCGAGTCTCAACATGCAGAGCCCAAGACATGCTGCACTGATGGTCAGTGAAAAAAAAAAGAGTCAGCTACTACCACTGTTGGACAGTGAAACTGTATGTGGTGGACACAGAAGATTGAAATGACTAACACTTAGGTTGCTGTAACGGTTCTCAACTGAAGTGGACATAGAAGTCTTTAGAAGAGCAACCGTGAAAACATCACAACGTCAACGTCTAACCGTGAAATAAAACAACAACATCACAACGTCAACGTCTAACCGTGAAATAAAACAACAACATCACAACGTCAACTGCACGGCAGCAGTGGATTGTTCATTCCTTGACAAAGACTGGAGCCGTTCAGTCAAAAATTTGGGTGAGTCCAATTTTCGTGTTAGATATTACAGTTCAACTTAGTTCAAGAATGATTCCTACCAACACCAATGAACTTTCAAATTTACATCACATTGTGAATACTGCTTCGGGCTTTGCCTACATACAGAATGGACATGCTGCACACAAGCAACACTTTGACACCAGCATTTCAATGACTGCACGGTGTATGTGCCCTCTATATCTGTTTGTGTTGAAACTAGGACATGCCATGCAGCTGCCACACACTCTAGGAAATTATATTTACCTTGCAGAAAATTGAAGACGAAAAACTGGCCAGCTGAGACAACTACACCACAATTACATAATTATGTATATAATCATGTAATTGTGGTGTAGTTGTCTCAGCTGGCAAGTTTTTTGTACATGTCATGTATATAACCATGCATGTCACTCTCTTATATGAACCATATTGAAATTGTCTGCAAGTCTCTGCAAAGATTGCAATTTCTCAAAAAAACAATGAGTGGGATGGAAAAATTTTAATCTAGAGACAAGTACAGAGCCCTAGTGCTGAGACAGACTGTATTTTGTATTTGTTTGTATCTAAGCCATATATCTTCGCACCAGACCTTTTGAAAAAAAAAACAATTTTTTTTTTACCTGTTGGTCCAATTTTCCCACTGGGAAGGACCCCTAATCTTTTCGATAACGTGCCGGGTCCTCTAACATACTCAAAGTGTGGCTTTCCATAAACACGGGGTCTCCATTTAACAATTTAATGGTTCTGCTGCATTTGGCTCTGGCTACATCAAGAACAGGATATCAAATAACTCAATTTGTAGCAATGCACAATTTCAAACAAGCTATGTTATCAGATAGTAAACCCATTTACAATCTACCAGTCAATTGTAATTTTCCCCAAGGCAGTTTTTCCCTACAAGGCCTTTCTCTTTAGAAACCAATGATTGGACTTTGTGGTAATGTCTAGGATCCATTCTGGGACAGAAATTTACTTAGTTGGGCCTGGGGGTGGTACAAAACCATTTTTCTTGCTGGACTGGTCAGACAATAGCGGACTTGAAAAAAAATCAGTAGACCGGATTTGGGAACGTTAAAAAAATGAACACAATTATATCATCAGACATCCACATGTTTTGGGGGCTTATCTGTCCAAGAGAGTAACAAAGGCAAAGTTAGATTTTATATATTTCTACAAAGTTTCTACAGTCAAATGCACAGAGGCAGTTTGCCTCGTTAACATGATCATGAAAAGAGGATTTTAAACACACTTAGCGCAGTCCATTGGGTGTCTGATACTCCACCAAAGAGATTTCTTTGTAGTAATTGTTTTGATTATATTCACAAGTTTTCACAGACAATGAGGTTCGGGTTCGGGTCCGGATCCTGATCCTCTATCTGGACCTGAACCGAACTTGTACCTGAATTTTCCGTACCGGTTCCCTACCCCTAGTTGGCCTTGGAATGGAAAATATATCACTTTATGATAGACTGTTAGACTGTGACAAATCTTGCAATTTAGCCTCTTGGTTCAAAGAGCAATTCTTTCAATGTATCAGTAATGTATGTATTACATATAAATAGAAACTTGCTGTTGAGTATAGGTTAATATAGATTAATAGTGGAGCACATACAAAATGTATATGTACTACACTGGATGTTTCCCAGCATCTTGATAAAGGCCACATCATTTTAATTGTTGGTTCTCAGATTTAAAAAAAAAACTATAAAAAAAAACCTTAACTGGAAAAACATTATGATAATGAAGCCCGAGGACCAGGTTTGTGCCTTGGTGCACTCAGTTTTATGAGGTGAATACAGTGACTGTCATATTCAAATTTTTCTTCCTACCCTCTAGCTTTATGATGTCCTCTTGCTAAATTTTCACTTCTAAAAATCTGAGAACCAAGAAAACAAATTGGAATGGCCTAAACCACTGTCTACATTTTGTACATCATTGTTTAACCCGATGGTCCAAATGCTACATAAATTGTGGAAGAAAACAATCAGTGCTTGGACATTTAAAGTGTACACCTTATGGAGAAATACACATACAATGTAGATATCTTTGTATGAAGCTAGTTTTGTCTGACCTTCAGTGATTAACAGAACAAAAAATATCACAGGGACATTTTGACTGGGATGGGCTCAAAATAGATCATTTTCTCATTAGCATTAACAGAACTGAAATTTGTATATTTATCATTCTAGACAGTACATCATGTATACATGTGAATAACATGCAATTTTGCTGGGTTAAAAACTTCATGCTTCAGAACTCCATGCTAAACTCCATTAATTAACATTAAAAATTAGAGCAAATACTTGCTGTATAGCAAGCAACAAAACTGTTGTTTTTTTATTTCGAGCCCTCCAAAGTCATTATATTGTTCCCTACAGTTATCTGAAACATTGTGTATATTTCGTAAGTTTAGGTAATCATGATATCAAAGCAGGATAGAACAAGACAAAAGGAGAAATATATCTTGCACATTGCACAATTATGTTTGACGGAATAAAGC
>NC_049982.1:4595017-4610544 GCF_000003815.2 Branchiostoma floridae
TAGTCTGTCATATCTATAGTGAAAAAAGGGGCAATGGATTGTTATATCCCCTGTCTGAGGCATGGTATTGGGACGAGGAGCCCATCCCTCTTCTTCCACAGTGCTGTTCACCTGAGTTCCATTAAACAAAGTCAAGTAGAGTGTAAAGTACCTTCCCCGAGGGTACAAGATTGGTAGCATGTCTGGATTTGAACCCAGGACTTCTGGGTTATGGGCCTACTACCCTGCAGTTATCCCATGCAACCCCACAACCTATTATTATAGCAGACTCTATGTTGTAAAAAGAATGGGGGGGTGGCACATGCATATCTTTGTAGCTACTGGTATAATGAATTGGCAATGTGAATGATTATTATGAACTAGAACATTTGTTAATGCTTTATTGTACCAATCAAACGTGTGAACTCATGGCTTCCTACTTTTGGCCACTGTCAGAACAACACAACACTGAGGTCTGTGAGTTGTGGTAATAAACGTTTGAACTGAATTGAAAATAGAATGATGCATTCCTTTATAGACAGCCCTGCAGTTTGCAAGATTATCATAATGATAGTCTATCAATAATAATTATAATTATAGATTACATGTTAAGAGTTGGGGAACTTGAAATTTTGCAAGATAAGAATGTGGTAGTCAGTACATATCACGAGTCAGTACAAATCACGAGATATCAAAACCGGAAGTTCTGCTGCAATTACAATACAAATCCACTAGGGGGGCCATTTATCATACTCTTTCTTCTTTCTTCACTAATGTTCCTCACATTATCATACATTTCCCACCCTTACTCACCTACCAAATATCATTGGGCTCCATCCAAGGCTTCTCTTGTTATGCTGTTCACAGTCACACACATACACACACACTGACAAACACACCAAAAACAATTAGATACTTTCTTGGCTCTGGTAATCAACCTATAGCTAGTTATCAACCCAATCATGCATTTATTGAATGCGAAGTGATTCCAAACCAGTCTGAGCTACTCCAATGATGAAAGGAAAAAAATTCAAAGTGATCTCAATCCAGGTTTAGCTTACTGAAGAGCTACATGTTTAAGTCTTCCACTGGCCATGACAGAGAAGAAAGATGCTATGTAGATTTTACAGGTTCATTGTACCAGCCTGGGAACTTTCCCTAGCCTCTTATGACACTAGTGAAGCACAATGAACAGTGGACCACAGCTTAATGTCCCGTCCTAAAGCCCCGTTTACAAATCAAGAATTTAGCTCGGACGAGGTGTCAGCGATCTCTAAATTACGAGGAGGCATGAACCTGGATGCCTACGAACAAATGGCAGAGTTTTTTTGTCGGCATCAGGGTCATACCTCCTCGTAATTTAGAGATCGCTGACAACTCGGCCGAGCTAAATTCTTGATTTGTAAACGGGGCTTAAGGACTGCAACTCTTTCCGGTAGCGTGCATGTCGGGTGAGCCACACAGTTGGAACAATGGATAGCAACAGAAAAGACACCACGCAATCAATCAGAGTTTAGACGGAAATCCCTTTCTCCTTAATATGTTACAGATTGCCTCACAGGACATTTAAGACACACGCGTCCTCGGCAGAGTTTAGGAACCGCTGAACTAGAAGGTGTCACACAATGTTTTAATTTTACACCTTCCTCAGCAAACTTCCTTTCCTGGCATAAGAGAACCTACTAGTAGCCAGCGTTGAAAATTGCAAACCAGCTCCCCCTCTCCTATAAAAAGCCAGCCTCGCTCGAAGTGTGCAACGGAGGCAAGGCTGACCCCCAATTTGGAAATACAACTTGTACATACTATTAGGTCTACACATGTGCATGTAAGTTGACTTACATCACTGACAGCTGCTGCGTTGGCCTCCCCTTGTAGTTTTCTCTTTCCTCTGCAGACCCTGAAACACATGTGGAAGCTTTGTACCTGTATCTGACACTGTATTTTTTTTTACTTATTCATTTATTGGTTGGGCTCTTCAGCAGGCACAGCCTGTGGCACTACAAAGGGCTAGCCCTGACAGACCTGCATATCCATTATCTGTATATGACGGAAAAAAATATTACTCCATCCATCCCAAAACCCTGAACATGACATGCTGAAGATCTATTTTCATGAGCTTAAAATGACTTAAAAGCAATGATCGAGTGGGACGAAAAAAATGTTAACATGATTTACATTTGAGTGGTTAAACCAGTTTTTCTAGTTAGCTGTACTTGTATATGGAATTTTTTCTACTAGTTAATTCTAGTGACACTGAAGAAGAGTAATGGAGGTCACTCGAATCGTCCGGAAGTAGTTCTCCGTTTTTTATCCAGTTGTAGAGATTGAATTGTATTTGAAAAATGTTAACCTTAAACGTACCTGGCCTGTATGAGACAGCCGTGTCCTGTAACTGGCAGGTCCCCTGGTGGCTCTATAGTGGTGAACAGCACATCTGGGACCTTCCCATGTCTGCATGCCCGGGGAGAAACACAAATTCAACCTAGGATTGCTTAGCTAAACTAAACTTCACCAATGACCAACACAAAGGCTCATACAAGTTTTTGGCTGACCCCGTTTAATGCTTCATATTTACATTATCGGGGAACTCTAAATCTTTTTGCATTGGTCATGTAAAGCATTCATAATATTATTTACCAAACCATATAATTTTTCATGCTAACAAATTCATCCTTTCCAATCATAACGTAAATCCACATAGATCCTAAACACTATCACTCACTGACTCGTCCCCTTACACAGTGTCACTATCGAGAGAGTTGAATAGTAAAATATATCTTTTACAAGAGGGTGAATATCTGAAAGCCATTCTGTGAATAATACAGCCAAATTTACATGTAAGTGAAAATGCTGTCCTAAGAACATGTTTCTGTTGGGATACCAATGTTTTTTAATGAAGGCTAATGCAGATGTATACTGTTACTAAGGACAGTTGTACCCACCTACATACAGCACAGTTCTCTAGTGTGATGGGGAAGGGTGTGTTGTACCCACCTACATACAGCACAGTTCTCTAGTGTGATGGGGAAGGGTGTGTTGTACCCACCTATATACAGCACAGTTCTCTAGTGTCATGGGGAAGGGTGTGTTGTACCCACCTACATACAGCACAGTTCTCTAGTGTGCTGGGGAAGGGTGTGTTGTACCTACCTACATACAGCACAGTTCTCTAGTGTGATGGGGAAGGGTGTGTTGTACCCACCTACATACAGCACAGTTCTCTAGAGTGATGGGGAAGGGTGTGTTGTACCCACCTACATACAGCACAGTTCTCTAGTGTGATGGGGGAGGGTGTGTTGTACCCACCTACATACAGCACAGTTCTCTAGTGTGATGGGGAAGGGTGTGTTGATTCGGTCGTACGGGATGTGGCATGGACTACAGCTCATGGCACCCTCATCTGACGTCCTGAAGACACAACAAACGCAGCATGTCAAGAAATCAATTTCTTTATCTTGATAACACATATCAAATTTGCATTTTAGTTTTCTCTTCATACTGCTTCATTCATGAGCAGGTGCTGTTAAAAGAATGCTTTTAAATGGTAAAGTACAAATGTATTAGCTTATGTAGGACGTCCTGAAAACACAACAAATGCAGCATGAAGAAATCAAATTCTTTATCTTGATAACAATGAATCAAATTTGCATTTTAGCTTGCTCTTCATACTCCTTCATTCATGACAAGGTGCTGTTAAAGGAATGCTTTTGTATGTATTGTTATTAACTTATGTAGGAAACATAATGTACAGTCAAACCTGTCTATAATGGCCACTCAAGGGACCGGACAAATTTGGCCACTATAGACAGGTGGCCTCTGTATAGAGGTGGCCCCTAATACAGGTTTGACTGTAGTAGACAATGACATTGATGGTGTTGAATGGAGCTTATTATGCAGTACTCTGTGATCAGGATGTACTGAGCAGACATCGAAAATTTGTAGGTACGTGTTTTACGTGTTTTCCAAGGCATAGTGTCTCAGTGTGTGAATGAGTGAGTGCATGTAGTACAAACCCAGGCTGGCCATGCAAGAGCGATGACCTAAGCTTTGGTTGGGGAGTGACAGGGGCAAAGTCCTGGGACAGTCCCAGTCAATGGGATAGACAGCCACTAAAACAGACAGTGTCTCAGTGTGTGAATGAGTGAGTGAGTGCATGTAGTATGGTACAAATCCAGACGGGGCCATGCAAGAGCGATCGCCTGACTGCAAAGCTGCACTCAAGCAGGGTGGGACAGGGTTGTAGCCAGCCTGAAATCAATTGCCGTCCCCTCGATTTTGAATGGAAATCCTATCAAGCGTCGAACGTGCGAGACGCCCAATGATGTTTCTAACCTTAGGGGGGTCCGGGGTCCCTGAAAATGTTAAAATCTAGACCCACTGAAACGCTACGCGGAATGGGCAAATTTTTTTCCGTCCCCAGCTGCAAAATTTCGTCAAAGGACGGAAAGACGGGTGCTGGCTACAACCCTGGGGTGGGACCATCTTAGTGTGTGAAGCAGTGAGTGCATGAACATGTAGTATGGTACAAACCCAGGCTGGCCATGCAAGAGCGATCGCCTGACCGCAAAGCTACGTTCTAGCAGGGTGGGACCATCTTAGTGTGTCAACGAGTGAGTGCATGTACATGTAGTATGGTACAAACCCAGGCTGGCCATGCAAGAGCGATCGCCTGACCGCAAAGCTGCGTTCGAGCAGGGTGGGACCGTACCCGCTCCCCGCAGAGGTGTCCTTTTGTGCCTGCTGGAGACCCTCAAAGTCACGGCGGTCCAGAGAACACGTCAGCATGCCGGACTGGCGGAGAGAGGTGTCTGGAAAAAAAGATTAGAAAGTGATCTCAATCCAGTTTTATAATTAGCTCACTAAAGTGCTAGTCTTCCACTGGTGGTGACAGAGAGGGCAGATGCTATGCACAGTATTTACAGGACCTGTTTCATTGTACCTGTGAAATTCCCCTAGCTCTTTTCGACAAGCAAAATAAACAGTGGACCACGGCTTAGCATCCAGTCCTATAAGGATTGCAACCCTTTCCGGTAGCATGTATGTCATGTGAGCCACACAGCCGGAATCGAACTCACGGCTTCCGTAGTTCCATAGGCAAAAACCACTAACCCATGGACTACGCATGCTACCATTAGGAAGGGAAGAGAGGAAGCAAACAGACGTTTCTGGATACTCAAGGACATGTCAGATACAGTCAAACCTGCCCAAGACGACCACCCGGGGGACCGGAAAAAAGCGGTCGATTTGGACAGGTGGTCGCTGAGAAGAGTATCGACTCAAAACATGCCCGATGGAAAGTATAAATGGTTTCCATTGTGCTTAATGGCATAAAGCAAGCACACTGCACGCACGCAAAGAAGCGAGGTCTTTAATCTCAAATACAACAGGCACACTGTAAACTGTAAATTCAACCCCAAAATCCGACGAAAACTGGCCGATTTCGGCACAAAATCGTGCTAGTTATCATCAAAAATTGATGAAAACTTCAATTTTGAAAATGATGCGGTCGATAGGGGTCCCAATTTGGGCCGGTCGCGGTCGCGTTGGCCAGGTGGTCGTTGAGAAAAGGTCGCTTAATGCTTACGTCAATGGGAAAATAAATCGGGACCGAGAAAAAGTGGTCGAAATGGCCAGGTGGTCGCTGAGAAGAGGTGGTCGCTCGAGCAGGTTTGACTGTACATCTATAATGGGGATGTGCTTAAAACACAGATTTGCTTAAGAAAAGAAAGTCTTAAAATGAAATTTGTTGAGATCTTCACCTTTGTTGAGGATGGCCTCCTCCGGTCTAAGGTTGAGAAGTGCAGCTGTACCAGCAGCAGACAACACTATCAGCTCATCACTGGAGTGGGGAAATATCAATTACGTCAAGTCTTCACATCAAGTTCTGCATCTAACATTAATGCACAATAAAGGAAAGGGCAAAATTAGGCCAACTATATTTGAGGAGTCTGCATGAACACAGGGCTGACAGCTTTCAATAGTTCAAACAGCTACAAAGTCGAACTGCTTTAAGTGACAAGCAAATTGAAGGACAAACCCAGAATCAAACATCTGACTTTTTTTATCTGAAAACTACTACAAGCCCAGGCAGTAGTAACAGGCCACTGCATGTTTACTAACTCTTTGGAATGCACCCAATTTTCACCAGAATATAGACCGTCTCCACAATGCCATACAAAAACCCACATTCTAGCAGATATGCTGCATGTCATGACATCCAAAAGATACTATTTTAAGCAAAGACAGTGATAACTGACAAATGGTCTTTGTGAGTTCATCTTTGTTGGAAGTTGTGACATATAACAGTGGTAAAACTTTGCTCTAACAGAAAAAAAATAGCACAAATCCAAAGCACTATCAGCATAACTTCTTGTGCTTAAGCAAAGGTTATCTCTGAACAATGGATAGAAGGCTTGTCATAAAGAAATACAGCATGGTTTGAAAGAAGAAGCTTACCATATACTTGTGGACTCGCTGTACCCAACCACAGCATTACAGCCCAGGGCGTGGGCATGAGACCTGATCTCCTGGCGCAGCTCTATCCACCACGCATCTCTCGTCTCTGGCTCGTCTAGAAAACAGCAAGACAACAAAATTGTACAGGAAACATAGAAGGGGTACTTAGTTATTACATGCACAGCAAGCATTTTGTCCAAGAGCAAGAGCTTAATTACATCAACACCAAAGACAAAAAGCACCATCACGAACTTGATATGGGGCAAACTTCCCCCGTGCTTCACAAATGGAAAAACTGTGCTGAGAAAACAAAAAAGGGTTGACTGTGTTCCAACAAGTGGTTTTGTGTATCTCCAGAGATATGTAGACAACAGACGGTGCAAATGGTGTGAGGTCTTGTAGTGAGTAGAAAGAGCATTATTTCTTAAAAACATCTTTTTAGGACAAGAATAGATTCCAGGCAATTACTTTAAACTTGTAATGATTTCTGTATGAATCATGCAATTAGGTTTTCTTTTATTATTTCAATCATGTTGAGTCTATTCGTTGTGCCAAACAGTTAATTACTCTTTCCAGTTTTAAAACTGTGAGATCGATCATATCAAACCATTTTCCATATACTTGTTACCATTGTTGTCAATTACACCATGGCAAGAAGTGAAAAACAAAAAAAGGGACACTCAAGAAAGAAAAAAGCCACACCCTGCAGAATGTTGAGGAAAAACTCAGACAAACTTTCCGGCACGTTACCTGATTTTGACTTAAGGACTGCTTGCAAAACAGAACGGACAGGGCACATATATACAGGTTACAAGTTTTTGTTAACTAGGAAAAATTAGGTTTCTCTGGACAAAGGCATTCTTCTTAATTGTTACACCTGCTTACTTGATCTTCAAACATATACAAAACAAAATTTCCAAGATGCTCTGGTGTCATTACTTACAAATACCTTCAAGTTGAAAGTTCATGCTTGACTTCATTTCAAACTTAACTGACACAGCAGTAACTGTCACATTTAGAACAATAATATAAAGCACTCTTTGAATGTTAATTTCAAAGCTGCCCTCTATAGGTTCATCATAAAACTGCAGTCAACACAGGGTCACAATGCTTGCAAAAACCACAAATATGCATGCTGCATTCGCATTACAGAACGCAAAACTAAAAAAAAGATCTTCTTTGATATGTACAGTCAGCATTCAATACTTCTTGTTTCTTGTAATGGAATGCAGTTTAGCTGCTGTAATGTTGATAATGATCATTTTTTTTCTCAGTTGATTTTAAAACTTGTTGAGGTGCCCCACCTGGGTTGTGTATCCTGTCCAACAGTTTGACAGAGCGAGCCGACACCACCCCACCCAGGGACTGCAGATAACCCGGCTGGAAGGAACGCAGAGTGAAGAACGGGTACTCCTGAAAACGAAGAAAAGTGAAAGTGATATTTAAGCGCCACCTACATCGGCTTCATATAGCGGCGAGAAGCAGAACTCCAGTCAGAAGCTCTGAGGAAGGTGTCTGATAGACACCGAAACGTAAGCAAGTAAGTTTAATTTTGGTTGTGTACAAGAACTCTCCTATATCCTATATTCTACCAACCTGATATAATTATTTTCGGAAGGATATTTAATCAGTTTAGCTCACTGAAGAGCTAGTCTACCACTGGTCATGACAGAGAAGAACAGACACTGTAAACAGTTTTTACGGGTTCATTGTACCAGGGAAATTCCCCTAGCTCTTTTCAACAAGTACAATGAACAAAGCACCACGTCTTACCATCCTGTCCTAAGGACTGCAGTATGCAGTAGCATGCATATTGGGTGTGCAACACAGCCAGAATAGAACTTACAACTTCTGGAACTGTAAAGTCATCAGCTGTCAGGGAAGCAGGCACTTTGACTGTTGGAAGCCCTCTTACAAGTGGGCTAAGAAACTGTTTATCAACAGATGTTGATAGTTTCATCAGCTTGGTAAATCACTAAATATTGAGTTTCTGACACAACCAAGAATCTACCAGTTGGCATATTTTACTTCAGAAAAATTCAGCATCCACAAATACCTTTTGATAACAGAACACATCTTTCAAGTCAAGCAAAAGAAATTTGTACTGTCTGTAGTGAATAATTTTGTGTGAAAACCATAGCTATCGGTGCTTAAGCCATGCAAAAGATGGTGATC
Organism: Branchiostoma floridae; assembly: GCF_000003815.2. Taxonomy (NCBI): domain Eukaryota; kingdom Metazoa; phylum Chordata; class Leptocardii; order Amphioxiformes; family Branchiostomatidae; genus Branchiostoma; species Branchiostoma floridae. The sequence continues at coordinate 4,603,628 of NC_049982.1, forward strand.
TAGATTTTGTTACCATGACGTCCAAGCTGGGCTGTTGGGACATGAGCTTCTGTATTATGGTGGCTTTCCCTCCACTGCTGCCACTGCTCCCTACACTCCCTCCTGCAACAATGATAACATGCACAACACTCAGGACACCAACACAACAACATGTACACTCTACATAACAACCTGTACATAATGACTACACATTCAGCACCAGGGACATGTCCACCCCTTTGGGGCTGAACTGGGGAAGGCATTCAAACTTTCTGTACCAACACTTTCGATCTAATTTGGGGTAAATTGAAGTGTATTGGAGGAGGGGAACGATTAGGTCTGCCCTTGTACTCAATTTTTTCAAACCATTTGGGGTACGATCTGATGATGAACCCCAAAACATCTATAACACTTCAAGATTCACCCTAAATAGGATTGGTAGTGCAACGGCAATAAAGGAGACTAAGAACCAGGAACAAAAGTGGCGTACATCCATTGAGACTGAGTGGTGCACAACTTTCAGGAATTCAGCACCAGGGACAGCGATGCCTGTGTTATTGCTGTGGACAGCAAAAACGTGTGAAGCTGTTGCAGGAAGGCCAGTGACTCTAGTGCAGGGCTCTAGCCAGCGTCCGTTTTACCGTCAATTGGCGGAAATTTGCTGCGTGTGACAGAAAAATTTTAAAACCAATCCGTCAACCTTACGGACAAAAATCCTAGGTGGAAGCTACAGGTGGCTTGGGGACCCACACACCGTTTGTTTTGCTATTGTTATGATTGTTGACGAAGTGTGTCGGCTCCTTCTGCATACAATAATCTCATTAAAAACCCGTTTTTCAAGGTCTCAGTTCAGTCTCTGTAACTCACGAATAGTGTTTTCGTGACAATAGGAATTGGCTGACGGAAAAAAATTTTGAGCTGGCTAGAGCCCTGCTCTAGTGCAACAACAGCTCCAGTACTAGGGACAGGATTCACATCGTCCACGCTAAGGGCAGCAAGAGCAACTTCAGCATTAGAGACAGCAACGCCACATTGAACACAAGGGACAGCAACATCACATCTAAGAACATGGGAGAAACTACAAATGCCAGGGACTGTTGTCGTTTAAGGTACAGCACATTTCTGGCAATAGGCTCAACAATGTTTTATTTTACCTCCATGACCATAAGGCCTTAACCTAGTTTTCTATAATTTTAACATAATATCTCATATTATTTCTACTGATAATACTTTAAAATAGAGCTGTGGCCTACTAATACATTACTAGTTTATGCAGTATCAATGCCCTAAATAACAAAAAGAGTGCTTCTAAATGATTATTCTGTAACAAATTGCAAATAAGAATACCAGCAAACTGGTACAGAACAGCCTATGTTTTTGTTTTTTTTACTTCTGGCTGTAGCATCATCTACATAGTCTTTTACTTATATGCAAGGCCATTTGCAAAGTATGTACAAGTGCTTTTAAACTTCATTGTGCATTGCAGGTGCATTTTGCTCGGTCCAAATGTGGTAGATTTGTGCAGCAGGCACGAAGAGTAATGGTGTTGGCATATCGGGGAGGCACGGCTTCATGCTGGTTTCAGGAACCCAAGATGCTCTTTATGTCCACTGCATGCTACCTGATTACTGCAAGCTTGATTTTGGAACCAGGAAAACCCCACTACAATAGACAATTATCTTGGACATATGGCTATGGTTTCCTCCGAATTTCACATGTGACCTGACTCAGCCGTCAAGGCAGCTCTAGATCTGTGGTTCAAATATTTGAGCTTAATGGAACCATGTAAACAGCATGTGCTATATAATCTAAATACTTAAGTTTTGAAATGCACATTTTTTTTTTTTCAATTTTGAATTCATGAGTCAAGAGCCAAACCAAAACCCATTCCGGATGTGTGACATGGGCTTTGTGTCATTTCAACTTGAAAAGAATCAGAGGACTGAAAGATTGTTGGTAACCTTTAACAGACTGTTTTTGAAGGCTTTAAGACAGAATACAGGGGGGAAATGTAGCCCCTGCTTCTCCTATTGAGTCAGTTAGTTGAACTTGCTGAAGCTCGGACTTAGGGAGAAAAGATGCTGCCACAGTGAGTGTAGTTCGGGGCCTAGAAGTGGTCAATGGCCTTGCACTGAGCAAACTCGTTAAAAAAAAAAAACAGCTGTCATCAATAGAAGTCCACGTTGCTACATACATGTACAAAATCAGGACACATTCTTTAAAATGTTTTGCATTATTCACTATGCTGAGGACAGCCATAGGCTACCTTTAACACTGTTTTTGAAGGCTATAATACAGGTAGAAAACAGCTGTCATTGAGAAAGTTCCACGTTGCTACATACATTTACAAAATCAGGACACATTCTATGAATGTTTTGTCCTGAATCATTCACTATGCTGAGGACAGCTACAGGCAACCTTTAATGTACTGTTTTTGAAGGCTTTAAGCATCAAGAGAGTTCAATGTTGCTACATATGTGTACAAAATCAGGACACATAGTTTAAAATGTTTGTTCTGATGACAGCCATAGGCAACCTTTATGCCAATTGTCTGTTGTAGTGGGCTTTTGCACTGGCATGTTCCGACCTCTACAGTCATGCACAGGTCTCTATGTGTCCCACCTGTGCTTATGTCCGACTCGGACGACTCGGTTCGGTACAGACGGAAGGACGACGACAGAGATTCTTTCCTTCGGGCGGAAACGAGAGGAGGGGAGCCGGAGAGGTAGGAGTAGGGGGCGGACACGCGCCGGTGGGCGGCGGGGAGGGGCGGGGTGGCAGAGCGCGTCGTGCGTTCCTTTTGCGTGACGGGCTGTGAGTGCTGCCGGCCGACCGCGGCGGGGGGCGAGGGGGTGCGACGGAGAGGTGCTGTGTTCGGGGCAGAAGGGTGAGCGTCAGGAGGGGAGGGGGCGGTGACGAAGACGTCGGGAGGGAGGGTGTAGTTGTCGGGAGGTGGGGGGATGGTGAGGGTGAGTTTAGGCGGGGGTGTAAAGACGTGTGATTCAGTGTCTTCCACTGCATGAATATAGATGATGAAGACATGATGGAGAAGATTGCAAATGAATGTGCCGTAAAAGTGGAGAGGAGAAGTTTTTAATCAGAACCGCCGGGCAGTTGCAATGAAGAAAGGTCGATGAAACGTTTAACAAATATAATGTTTTTTTGTTTTAACACAGGACATGGAGTTGACAGCAGCACATGCACAATTATGCACACATAGATGGAAGAGAACAATGACAACAAAACAAAGACAACGTAGAAAAAAAATGTCCAAGAAGAAGAGAGAAAGACAGGAGGGAAGAGAGAGAAAGAGACAAATCGTTTCGTGGGACGGCACAAATTCACCAGCAATGGAAAAGCTGAAGAAACACAGAATGACAGAATGAAGGGCGGGGCTCAAAATACCACTCAGCAGATTTGTATTTCCTTAACGCTTGTATTCACTATGGTACATTGTAAAGTATCAGCAATGGTTAAGGTGGATAGATTGAAGAGATATCCCAACACACATTGAAATGTGGGCATAATGAAGAAATATTGGTACAAGCAAAAACGATTACGAGGGTGAACTTTCTTTATAACATTAAAGAACAATGCTTAACACAAAGTGCACCATGACACAGCCAAAAAGCTTAAATTCGATCCAACATTCAGCTTTTGCTCCCTTATAAGTTTCATACAGTCTTAGCTTTAATTCTTTAATTCTTTTGGTCCCACTTATGGTTTGGGAGCACATGTTGCTAATTTTCATTGTTGAATATGTAATTTTTAGGTTCAAATACACATTACTTTTCATCAATTTCATGTCATGAAGTTTTTGGGCTAACAAGGCATTTTTTTTTCCTCCCAACAAGCAAATTTCCTTATTTATTTAAGCAAATTTCCTTCTCAGGGCGTAGGGGTATACATTTTGTACCCTGCAAGCAGCTGTGCACTGCACCATAGCTGATACTTTACAATGAAGTATCTGGAGCCCTGGGGAAGTGTTGTGCAGTTTTACCTCGTCGGCGGAATCCTACAGTTGGCAGTCAGGCAGACCGATGGACAAGAGAGGCTCAGAGGTTTTTTATTAAGAGTTGGGTTAGGTTTACTTCAATGTCTAACATGTTACGGGTGTCTACACTAATAACTATTATGATACCATGCTATACATGTATATTGAAAATTAAGAAATAAAAAACCTATCTATTTATAACTGTGCTAATCATAACCTTATGGAAAGCTATCATATGATAATAACTGTTATGAAACAGGAAATAAAAATACCTTGCTGTATACTGAAAATTAAGAAATAAAAAACCTATCTAATCATACTGTACTAATTATAACTTTATGGGAGGCTATCTCATCTAAGATTGACTGTAAAAAGATTATGGTGGTTATTTGTGAAAGCTAAACAGTATGTAATATGCAGTGTGGCACGATGTGTGAATATATATCAAGACTGGTATTCATTACGTATCATGGGTATACATAAATTGTTATGTTTATGTATGTAAATGATGTTGTATTTTTCTTGCTGGAGGAGTGGATTTTTTCATTCAACCAATGTAAATCATATACAGTAGCTATAGAATAGACATCCATAGCTCGTTATGAAGAAATTGAAGTACACTTACAGTGAAACTGTTACAATACCATGAAATAATAAAGCATGCTACATCTGCCATATATTTTGTAATTGTACTTGCAACTTCCTACAAGATACTAAGAGGCCTTTCCAAAGCAAACTCAATAGGGCAGAATGTACTACACTTACTAAAGTTAGTGTTAAAAACTGTAGAGGGTGAGAAACTGATGTTGTACTCCAAAATTAATTGAATTTTTCTTTTCATCACGTAAGCCCAATTGGGGGTTTCTAAAAGATTGTCATCCATTAAGTAAAGATGTTTTTCTTAATTTCCAACACCTCAGCCCTTGGTAACATATCATTAAGTAGTACTACATGCATTTAAGAACGTAGCACTAGAAAGTGAATGCTAGTTACTTCTTAATCAACAAATTCAACAAGCACCTTGTTGTACAATTGTGTAACAATAAAGATAGACTAACACAAGGGATCAATTATGCAAGAAGTCAAATAAAACTAATTATGAATAGTAAAATAAATAAAAAAGTTGGTTAAACAAAATTGCGCACCTTTGGGCGTTGTGCTGAGGTCCGAGTCCGACGACTGGCGCCGCACCCTCTCGGCCGGACCGATGGGAGGTACCACATCTTTGGGCAGGGGGGAGGAGAAGAGTTTGGTGGGGGAGGGAGGGGGTGCCGTGCCCTCCTCTGGTACAGGGGCTCTGGGATGGAACAGACAAGTGTAACTGTGAGAAATAGAACATTTGAAGGTCAGTGTGTTACTGCACTGCGTCCTACTGCCCTTGGAAATTGTGCTAGTTTTGTAGTCTCGTCTTTATCCTTCATGCACAGGGGCCCTGGGATGGAACAGACAAACATGTGTAACTGTCAGAAATAGAACATTTGAAGGTCAGTGTGTTATGCACTGCGTCCTATTGCCCTTGGAAATTGTGCTAGTTTTGTAGTCTCGTCTTTATCCTTCACAAAAGGAAAGGGGGAAGGAGAAGAGTTTGGTGGGGGAGGGAGGGGATGCCGTGCCCTCCTCTGGAACAGGGGCTCTGGGATGGAACAGACAAGTGTAAGAAATACAACATTTGAAGGTCAGTTATACCTGCTACTGGGTGATTGGTTAAGCCACCTAGGGCTGGTCTACATTGTATACAGCCAGGACACACTCCTGCGCTCGTTGGAGCCCAAAGCACTGATTAAGCCAAACGTTGGCATGCTGGTTCAGAATGGATAGATGGGGTGCCGTGCCCTCCTCTGGAACAGGGGCTCTGGGATGGAAAGACAAGTGTAACTGTGAAAAATAGAACATTTGAAGGTCAATGTATTACTGCTCTGTGTCCTATTGTCCTTAAAAATTGTGCTAGTTTTGTAGTCTCGTCTTTATCCTTCATGAAAGGGAAGGAGGGAGGAGAAGAGTTTGGTGGGGGAGGGAGGGAGTGCCGTGCACTCCTCTGGAACAGGGGCTCTGGGATGGAACAAACAAGTGTAAGAAATACAACATTTGAAGGTCAGTTATACCTGCTACTGGGTGATTGGTTAAGCCACCTAGGGCTGGTCTACATTGTATACAGCCAGGACACACTCCTGCGCTCGTTGGAGCCCAAAGCACACTGAAAAAGCCAAACGTTGGCATGCTGGTTCAGAATGATTGGAACAGTCAGAAATAGAACTTTTGAAGGTCAATGTATCCTAATGCCTGTGTCCTATTGTCCTTGGAAATTTTGCTAGTTTTGTAGTCTCGTCTTTATCCTTCACGAAAGGAAAGGGGTGCTGTGCCCTCATCTGGCACAGGGGCTCTGGGATGGAACAGACGTACACGTGTAACTGTCAGAAATGGAGCATTTAAAGGTCCTTGCAATAGTAATGTCATGTATGGACATACAGTAACAGCAACAGTCACATTAAGATTTTTATACAAGTGCAATACAGTATGTATCAAAGGCGGGATGCACATGACTTTTACCTTCCAGACTTATACTGAACGAATTAAGGAGCTGTCCTAATATATTAGGTGTCTTCTTTTAACACCCTCCGATTTAATTTGGGAATTCCATTATTATTTGGGAGTGACCTTCCAGATCTCAGCAACCGTACACCCAGATGGGCTGATATCGTAAGCTGTAAGTATAAATGATGTAAGAAATACGTAGCAGCCAATAACGGCCCCCTGGGGATTAATCTAAATTGCCATAACTGCACACAATTGTGCATAATTATGCATAACTTTTGAGGGTTATGCATAAGGTTCCAAGAATTATTCCAAGAATTATGCATAATCATCAGAACCCCTATGCATAACCCTTTGAACAAGCTCAGTTATGCATAACCCTTGGAACCTTATGGATAATTATGCCTAACTC
>NC_049982.1:4610644-4618984 GCF_000003815.2 Branchiostoma floridae
ATTTAGATTAATCCCCAGGGGGTCGTTATTGGCTGCTACGTATTTCTTACATCATTTATACTTACAGCTTACGATATCAGCCCATCTGGGTGTACGGTTGCTGAGATCTGGAAGGTCACTCCCAAATAATAATGGAATTCCCAAATTAAACCGGAGGGTGTTTTTTGAACATATTTAACTTGTACGTTTAAGTGTGTCTCCTATATATACTTTTGCGATAAAGATGACGTCAAACCCCTAGACTCATGGGAAGGAAAGATATGTGATTACAATCATGATTGAAATACAATTATAATCAAATGATGGCTCAGGAATCACTCACTCCTTGACAGCATCCTTGATGACCGGAGGGGACTGGTGGGGGGACACGGGCGGGGGCTGTAGGCGCGCCAGGTGTGCCGCCGTGCCAATGGCTCGCACCACGATACCGGACTCTCCCTCCAGGTCAAAACACTGTCTATATCTGAGGAGGGTAAACAAGAAATAAAGGTTATAATTTGATGGCTCGCACCACGATACCCGACTCTCCCTCCAGATCAAAACACTGTCTGTATCTGAAGAGGGGTTTGAACAGGAAATAACAGTTACAAGCCAATTTGAGCCAGGTGTGCCGCCGTGACAATGGATCGCATCACAATCCCAGACTCTCCCTCCAGGTCTGTGGGGGTTAAACACGAAATAAATGTTACAACTTGATTCACATACTTACCTTACCTTACCTAACCTAGTCCCATCCTCATGTCTGAGGGTCGGGGACTATGGTAGCATACTATTAGTGACAATAACATACAATGATTACAAGGTAGTGGCAGAAGAATGACAGGAGAATGAGGGATGGAAGAAATTCAAGGATAAAACTTTAAAATTTAAAAAAAAACCAGCAAAGTCAGGAATGAATGATATGTTTCAGATTCATAAACTTCTATGAATGAGGGATCCAGATCTTTGAGTATAGAGAGCCGTTGAAAGTTCACTATTCATCATAATTTCAACGATTTCTTGCCAATCTATAGAATTTTAATCGCAATAACTGTCATGTTTTAATTTATTGTGATGTAAAGCCCATAAAATGTAAATGCTTTTAACTCGTTTGTAAAGTCTGAAACAGTTCCGCCTAGGCTGCTATTTCTAGACTACTTGTACTATTTGCATGCAATAAACCAGTTATTATTATTATTCATATTACTCACCCAATAACAGCATTCCCTCCCATCTCCAGTACCTTCAGTCCTATCTTCCTCTGCAGCTCACCTGAAACACACCATTGATTGTTGATAGCAATATGCTTTTAGCCTTTCTTGTTAGTGTCCAAGAATAGCATTACACTCAAACACAAATCATCAATACAGGACAATAAAATCTGTTGTAGAATTACTAAGAAGAACAAGCTTAGTTACGTGATGAACCCATACTGCAGAAATAGTTAATCTGATGAACCCATACTGCAGAAATAGTAACCTGATGAACCCATACTGCAGAAATAGTTACCTGATGAACCCATACTGCAGAAATAGTTACCTGATGAACCCATACTGCAGAAATAGTTAACCTGATGAACCCATACTGCAGAAATAGTTACCTGATGAACCCATACTGCAGAAATAGTAACCTGATGAACCCATACTGCAGAAATAGTAACCTGATGAACCCATACTTCAGAAATAGTAACCTGATGAACCCATACTGCAGAAATAATTATCTGATGAAAAAAAATGTGATAGAAATCATAGAATCCTAGTACCTTAAAATATCAACCTGTCCGGAACACCTGCATCAAACATTATAACAACCCTGATATGACAGAAAGTACAATATCTACTAAAGATGTCACACCCTTATCACAGTTAAGTGAGACTGAGACGTACCTGACAGCTTGGAGAACAGGCTTTGTCTGGCTTCATTGGAGGCTCGAGGAGTCCGGATCTTGTCTATCCACTGAACAAGGTACAAGAAACGGTGTATGATAATGTTCAAACAAACAGGGATGCCAAGCAAAACATCTCTTTACAATCCAGTATTATGATATTGTTTTTATATTTAGTAGGATTCAACTTCAAGCACCATTTCCTTTTGCCTTTCCCTTCTATTTTTGACAGGAGTTTTAAAGTATGACAGATTTCAACTCCCTATTGCTTGTGTCATATATCTTAACTTCATACTTCTCTTTCACTCTAACATTTCTCCACATTTTTTCCAAGTTCTTGATCCTACAATAACAACCTTCAGGCATATTCCAGCGGGAAGGGTTACCTGGTACTCTGGGTCATCATTCACCACCAGTTCCTCCACAAACCCCAGAATAGCCACAGGATACATGCCATACGGGATGGAGGGAGCTGGGGACAAAAAAATTCAATAATTCATAAAAGAAGACGGTTTGTTCCTATTCACTCAGTGTTGCGATCAGCTTATAGCAAATCCTATACTATTTTGAACCATAAGCAGGGCTCGAAATTCATTTTTGGGATTAGGTGCACTGGTGCACCCAGCTTAAAAAATTGGGTGCACCAAAAAATTTTGGGGCACCACTTAAATCTAAATAACCTAATAATAAAACTTAGTTACAAGCTATGAAATTCTTAAACCTTACCACGAAGTACTATGACAGACATTTTATAATCTTTCTAACACTTAGATGTCTAGAATATGATGTATACTAGTATACTTTGACATCTTAATATACATAAACCAAAAAAAATTGGGTGCACAGCTCCAATTTTGAGTGCACCTGGGTGCACATGCACCCAGTATTTCGAGCCCTGATAAGTAAATGTACGCTACAGCATCCCTTCTGTTGAAACAGGAGGAAATGGGATGGAAGAGGCTGATAAAAAATGCCACCATGAAGTGCCCCCACAACCCATAACTGAGTTAAGGGATCAAGTGCTCCCACGACCCGGAAAATAAGGGACCACTGTACAAGGTACATGCCTACTTTTATAATATAAGGCAAGGCATTTTAGGACCATGTATGAGGTTGGACACAATTCAATTCATGATAAGAGTTTCCAACTTCATCTTAAGACATTCAGCAAGCACAGATTTTCCCACTGTTTCTTTGCATGTGCAACTTACAGCAGAAGAACTGGACTCCGCAGGAAGACTGTCTGAACCTGTTGGTGTCGATGAACAGGTCCACCTTCACCACAACGTAAACACTGCCTCGGATTCCTGGAAAAATAATAAGATATGAAATCTGATCTATATACAGCAATATCAATATTTCCATATACAGACATGCAGATTAGAACAGTCCTGTCCATTTTACATAATCAACCACACCCGGTCCTCAGCAACCATTTTTCCTTGATTCCTTGAGTGGTAGCTGAATCTTCACTATCACAAAACCTAAAAATTACATTACTTCTTCATTAGGGAATGACAATCATGCACACGCATATACCTAGGCTCTACATAGTAGTACTAGTAGTTGTAGTAGTGTGCTACATTTGTATTTGATTATACTGCTGCAGGGTCCCTGTCCTTTCAGATTCACACTGGTACACAGTTTGATGCAATGTACTAAAAAATGGGTTTCTGGCTGTAATAAAATGGCACCATGGTATTTACTATCTTAGGAATGATGTATGTACTCACCATGCATTGTGTCATAGATGGGGAACCAGCCCTGCATGACAGAGGCAGAGTCCTTGGACAGGAGGGGGTCAATGTCTATATACACCTGTAAAAGGAATTGACAGGCAAGGTTAGGTACAATCCTCTACAAGCACATGTAATTCTTCTGTCAGTCTAGTACAGACTAGGACATACAACTGTAGTTCTGTGCACAAAAATACAAGTGTTCAAAAGGCAGTTTGGAAACCTCCACAAGTATTGTACAGAAATTAAGAAAACTTGAGGAGATTCTCTGGAATGGTTCGAGCAGGAGCTCAAACTAAGTAAGTAAGTAATTATATAAGTAGACACTGTATGGGAGGCAATAGATAAGTTTTCATGCCAAGCAAAGGTTTATCTACAACAGACAGCACATATACCTTTCCAATCACATCATGGGCACTGTAGGTGTCATGATCCAACACTCTGGAGGAAAAACAACACATTTTATTATTGACATATGTTGTACTACGAATATTTGTTACCCGGGTAATCATATACAGAAATGGAACACTACACTGATGCTACATGTTATCACCGGAAAGTACTTTTTTAAGGTAACACTGGAAAGGATTTGGAAAAAGACAAAGCATTTAAAGAAAAAGTTACATTAGCTAACTCACCGAATTTGTAGCGGTTCATCTTGTAAGTCTTCATCATCCACCTGTATGTTAGCAATACGGTGAAAACAATGAGCTGAATGCAAACATATAGTCTTTACTTTCTTGTAGTAATACACCTTCACAACACTTTGTGCACATCCATATTATCTGCCACGTATAAGACTTTTATTCTGGCTTAGGCCCTTAGATCTTTCTTAGGTGATTTTGATACCTTACCTCAAACTTGAACCAGTCTGAGTTCCACTGAGGGTTGAGGGACTTTTTCTGCACGTCTGTCTTGTAGTTGGTCGCTCCAAACTTCACCTGTAGGGACATCAAGCAATGGTCAACATAGAAAAACTGACGCAATAATATTATAAAAATTCCATTGAAGGAAGAGAAAATACATACTCAGGGCTCGAAATTCATTTTTGGGATTAGGTGCACTGGTGCACCAGCTTAAAAAATTGGGTGCACTAAAAAATTTTTGGGTGCACCACTTAAATTTAAGTAATAACCTAATAATAAAACTTAGTTACAAGCTATCAAATTCTTAAACAAGTACCATGACAGACATTTTTATTATCTTTCTAACACTTAAATGTCAAGAATATGATGTATACTAGTATACTAGACTGTACTTTGATATCTTTACATACATAAAGGTAAGAAAATATTTGGGTACACCCTGTGCACCCACAGAAAATAATTGGGTGCACAGCTCCAATTTTGGGTGCACCTGGGTGCACATGCACCCAGTATTTCGAGCCCTGATACTTGTACAAAAGTGAATTTAGAATAAAATAGAATTTGGGGCAAGTGAAAAGTTGGTTCGAGCAAGTAAATCTTTTACGTGCTCACCCGATAGGATAAGTGAATTTTACTATTTTTAGAAAACTTGTTCAACCCTGTGTGGCCTTACCTCTACGAAGGCGTCTGTGAGGTCGCTGGCCCTGTCCATGATTGGCAGGTCCCTCCCCGCAACGATCCGAACCTTCAGCTTCCCTGGCATGGTGACACTACAACCCTGACGCTACACACTGCTGAAATCATAGGAGTCAAAGATATATCATAAAAGTACATAGAAGCAACAGGAACACTATGTGTAATGCAACGATCTGAACCTTCAGTTTCTCCGGTATGGTAGCACCCTGCTGCTACACACTGCTAATATCATAGACATCACATGCAAAAGATATATTACAGAAGTGCATCCGTAACAGGCATCACCAAGCAAGCAACAGTTGTTCTGTTGGACAAATGAGGCATTTCTTTGCAATTCTCCAGTCTTTCCCATACCTGCACAGCTGTGAAATTACCTCTGCTGAATCCATACTAAATTTTGTTATTAGTCACAATCTCCAGTTTTGCTTTGTATAAGTTGTATTTTAGTTGTCATTTACTTTGCTAGTTGTAATGAATAAACATCACACCCACTGTAGAGTGTAGACCATTCCAAATTTTGACATTGTTCGGTCTTTGGTGAGAGCGCCTCATACTAGTTCTACATGTCATATGATTATTAACATCGGACACTTACAATACAGTAAGATCAAATTCTAATGCTAGACTGTGCTTTTAATTTTTTTATAAATGATAAAGTCTCAGGCAGATATCTTGAAAAGTCAAGTACGTGTCAGTACAAATGAACATGCTAAAATGAAATATTTCACTTGTCTTTAAAGAATAGAAGAATAAGAACATTTTGATAAGCCCTTTCACAGAGATCAGAACGCATGTGGAACATGAATTCTAGGTAATATGTCAAAAGGTATCGATACTAAAAGAAAACAAAACCAGTCTGGATGTTGTTATGCAAATCGAAACAAATCATGGTCGAGAAATGGACCATTTTTTTCGGGGCCTTACAATTTGACATATTACCTATAATTCCTGATCGCCGCGCATGCATTCTGATCAATGTGAAAGGGCTTATTTCAGAGAAAATTTCAAGAGGTTATTGAAAATTATGAATCTATACAAAGGGGATGGAGATGTCTTGATCTAGGGTATGGCAGAAACAACTGTACAAGCGAAAGGGTGTACAAAGTCGGTCTCATCCGCATTATAAATCTTTTTCGGTGTCAGGGCGAAACCTTGTCATCTCCTATCGTCCTCTAATACAGGAGATATGTTGTCGCCCCGCCCCCATATCATATTCGTCAATATCGATCTCCCTGAAAAAGCTATTTCCACGAGAACAAAGACATAACATCACATGATGAAAATATCTTTCTTTATAGAAAAGGCATACATACACGTCCTGGCTTGCAGAGCACTCTAAGTCCGTGAGAAAGACGAAAAATTCCTACAAAAACAAACGAAAATTTCGCGACTCTATGGGCGCTGCCATCTTGGTTTCTACAAAGCTAGCTGGGACCGCTACTTAGTACATAGTCTGTGATTCGTCAGAAAGCGATAAGCGTGATGATATTGACCAATCAGAGATAAGGATAGATCCTGTCAGTCCATCTGTGCCGGGATGACGTCACCACACACCGGCCCGAGACGTGGCGCCAGACACAAACATTCTTCCTGCTCCAGATTTTTGCCCAAATCCTGATATTCTGACCCAAAAATGTTGCCGATTTCGGATTTTCAAAGTAAGTGTTGGGTTCTGATTTGCTACAATAGCCAGTGTTCGCTGAAATTGCTGTAGAATTTGTCGGTGCCGTGGAATGAATGGTAAAAGTGGGGAGGGGGGTGGAAAGAATTTCGCAAGAAGTACTAGTAACAACACGTCGACGTCAACAAAAACAACGTAGCTGCTTTTGGTATGAACATTGACGTGTCGTCGTTTAATCCAGGGCATATGTCTTTCCATTGATTCTGTTTTTGTTTTTTTCTGTTACTACATTCATATTCAATCATATTTTAACACGTCATAGACTTAGAGTTAAATGCATATGGTGCAATTATGTGGTTAATTAGTTCAATGTGGTTAATTAGTTCAATGTGGAACTTTTAAATTTCCTCTGACAGAAGATTTGTAGACCCACATATTCATAGCATATATGAAGCCTCCAATTTCAAATCAATTACTCATGATCAATATTAATCTCTCTCATCAGATCATTTGCTGATGCAATGAATTTGGAAGACGTTTTCACATTTGTACAGAGATATCTAGTGCATTGCCCAAGGAGCTTTCAACACTCCTTTGTTGAACTGAGAACATGCCAAGAACACCATGCTCGCGCATGTCTGATCTATGCAAATTTGTGTCTTTGACACTTGGGTGTGAATGAAATCTTCACAGCCATTATGAAACATCACTGAAAGGAAATTAATTGCTCGCTCCCTCCTGTTGATGAATGTTCCTTGCATTTCCTTATTTGGACATCATCAGTTGAGATGATGATGATGATGATCAGTTCATATTTAATGATGGTTAACCGTGACCTTGTTTCCCCTCCCAGAGATCGGGATCGGTCTGACCGGATTCGGCACCTTTTTCCTGATCCTGGGGATGTTGCTGTTCTTTGATACCGCCTTGTTAGCCATAGGAAACGTGAGTACAGTGTGCTTAATCTCCTAGCAGGTCTATCGAAGGTATGTCAATATCCAAATTCCAAAGGGCTAACCAGTTCACAACAGAACAAATATTGAAATACAGATTCAAGTTCAGAAGAGAGGCAGTAAGATTTGTAATTACATTTTGCTAAGTAAACATTCTGCTTTCTTTTTTATGTTGTAGTTGTAACTAGTTGTAGTATCCAGTATTTGATTGCTGCTAGGGTCCCTTATTGTAAGTGTAAGGGTCCCTGATACAGGGGTAGGCAGCAGTCGGCACCCAAAAATCTTCTCTTTTTTTTGGTTTACCTAAATTTCTGGTGCACCTATTCCCAAACCCAGCACCAAGGCTGTCTCTAGGACCCATCCTTCCTTCCAGGGACAGAAGTTTACTTGTTGGGACGGAAATTTTTTTACCTCATCTGTCCCGAAGATCTTAGCTTCATGACATAAAACTTTTGAAAATGTGTTTTCACAGGCTTAAAACAAAAAATTGAACAAGGAAAATTAACAACATGGGCTTCCAAACAATGAGTGGGATGGAAAAAAATTCAAAGCTGGACACTGCAGCCCTGACCAGGATAATGCTTGAATTGACCACCACCTTCTC
>NC_049982.1:4620903-4628893 GCF_000003815.2 Branchiostoma floridae
CGGCATGTGTGTGGAGCTGTATGGTTTTGTACTACTCTTTAGGTGAGTCATCGGCATGTGTGTGGAGCTGTATGGTAGGTAGGGTGCCTTTCATGTGTTGTTTTGTAGAGCTGTTAAGTAGCAATTGATAGAGTGAGCAAGTATGATTGTTCAAATGAGTGAGTGTCTCAGTCAATGTTGTTCATTGTTCTTGATTCCTTGTTTTTACACTTTTACCTAAAAGCCCAGAAATGATCTCATTTTTCTGATTTCAAAATAAAATGATGCGACCACATGTAACTTGGAAGTCATGTGTGTGATAACTATTGTGTGTTTCCATTGTGCAGTGGCTTCTTCCCAGTAGCGATCAGTTTCATCAGAAGGATTCCTGTACTCGGGATGGCGCTGGACCTGCCAGGCATCAGTACGGTGAGTCACTGCTATCAGTTTCTTCTTTGCTGTGCCTTATTACAGGTTTATGATACCAAAACCTGTATTGTTTTTGTTGGTATGACTGGGCACTGTCATTTTGTATCCCTTGATACAATGGGGGCAGTGTATGATGGGAAGGGTGGTGCCATTTTGGATTTGGAAATGTGGTCTTGTTATGCCTACATTTGTTGTACCTTGACATCCAGGTTGTTGGGGGAGGGATACAAGGTACACATAAAGATCACGAGTTGTCTACAGGTTCAAAGTTGGATTTTCTCTCAGTTCCCACTGATGTCGCCTTCTGTCCACTGTGCCCTATAGAATTGTCTCAGAATTGTGGCATGTTTGTGTGGACAAACCACTGAAACTAACATCTCTTGACCTTTGCTTACAGTGGTTCCTGTAGGCCAACACACATACTCATTGCTTATTGTACTTCTTTGTATTTTCTTGTGGATAAGATATCAATAGTTATTTTGCCATGTAAGCCACTATTTCAAACAGTTTAATTGCATCCAATCAATAGTCATCATACCACTGAAACTGCAGTATGCTTTCTCATCACTAGAGGGCACTGCTACCCCACATGCAGATGGTGATGTGGAGTTCAGTTAGGCTCCTTGAGTTCGGCATCCACAGTGCAAAATGGCTCCGTTTCAAACCCAAGAGGTTTGGGAAAACTTCCTCAGTGAAAACCTTTACTTGTAAAGAATATCTCTCATTTCATCCCAGCTTGACGGCACTAACATAAGGAGCTTAACCCTTATTTTTTTACAAAAAGCTAATATCATAACAAACATCAAACTAACCAACACAACCATACATACCTGTACATTTTATGCATGAAGAATCTGCGACTTTGAGTAAAACAATAGTCAAATTCTGTCCTTTAGTTTTAATTCTCTGCAAATTGCCCTGAGGATCATGGTAAAAGGACTACAGAAACATTATATAGTAGAGTGGATTCATTCCTCAAGTTAACGACATCTTGCACACTAGTTGTCCCTCAGTAAGACATCTGGAGCAGCATAGTTTAAAGTTTTGTTTAGCCTGTTGGCCAAACCGGTTTTGCTATGCATAGCTTCTTCAGTGGATAGAGGCTACATGACCTACAGAAACATTGGCAGTTAAAATTTATACCTTTTGGTTGTGTGCAGCAACAGTAAGCTTTGCTAACCATAATGTAAACCCTATCTGCTGTTGTGCGTCTGGCGTGTCAGATTTTACGGCTCATACTCAATAATCCAATCCCACACCGACACCTCCCCACTTCCTGTGGAACTGACCCCTCTGACCTCCCCTTGATTCATGACATGACTGATTAACATTTCCAGAAAAACAACAGGAAAACGTTTCATCATACAGTACAGTCTAAAGTATTGATTATAGAGTGCCACGCTGCCTTGCGCCGCACACATGGCTGCTAATTAACTTTTCTCTCTGCCTGTCTTTGGTTAGGCTTTGGAAGACATGTAGGATTTACCGGGTATGCAACGCTAAGCAACTTTTATCTGTGTATTTTTTGTCTGTGTTTGTATATTCCATCTTTTGTTCTTGTTTGATGTTGTCTGTTTGCTCTTTTAATTACTGAGTCAAGATCAATATAGAAGGTTTAAAATACATGTCCACCACTCCAAAATTAATCTTCCTCTGATTGACTATATGACAAATGAACCTTTAAATAAAAGTTTTCATCACTCCTCCGATCGATCACGAAGGTACCATGCTACATGCACACTGAACATCCAGCTGCTGCAGAGTTCTAGCCAGGATTTCATTTTAGCGTAGTGGGAATGGCATGGTAGCGAAGCGACCAATCAGGAGATTGGTGTGGAAGGGGGGTCCTGGCCCTTTTACAGTGAGAGTTTTAAAATCTAGAGTTAAAAGTTGGCACTCTGTTAACAACAGATGTAATTTGAAGGATTTTTTGGTCAGTTTTGAGTGGCATATGTTTCATTGTTCAGACATTGATTAGACATTGTTGAACAAACAATTGATAGCAAAGCACCACTACACTAGTTAAAAATTAGCGTAGTGAGCCTTATTTTAGCATAGTGGTCACAAACTAAAGCGTAGTGGCCCACCACGCTAAAATGCACTAGCTAGAACATTGTGCTAATTAGCCTCTTTGTGCTTGTTTTTGATTAAGGCTTTCAAAGACAGATAGGAGTGTATTGTGTATGTTACTATGTACATATGTTCTTTACAGTATTATGTTTTTGTTTGATAATGTTTGTATTACTGTGTTTGATAAAGAAGTGTTAAAAACACTACACTGATCTCACTCTGATCCATGCCATGACTGATGAGCTACATGTACTCCACAAGAACAAGTGTTTCATCACACTCCACAGTCTGTTATATCAACCACTGAAGTGCCATACTACATCCACACCACACTCTTAAAAAAAGCATATAGGAGTTTATTGAGTATGTTACTTAAGAAAAATACTCGGCTGTGTATTTTTTGTGTGTGTACACATGTTCTACATCATTTAAGTTTTTGTAATTGTATGATAATGTCTGCATTACTGTGTTTGATGAAGAAGTGTTAAAGACACCACTCTGATCCATCCATGCCATGACAGATGAGCTACATAAACTCCACAACAACAAGTGTTTCATCATACTCCACAGTCCGTTATATCGATCACTGAACTGCCCCACTGACCCACACTGCACACCTGCCACATAATTAACTCATGTCGGCTTGTCCTATATTATAGAGGGCAAGTTTTTTTTTTACTGAACAGGGGTGCTTGTAGCCTGGAGCGGTAGCAAAGCCACATAAAAATAACACTAATATTATATATATATATATATAGCTAATAAAAATGCATTATGCTTCATCCTCAGCTTCTTACTGCTTTATTGTACCTCCCACCTACTGCCCTCATGCTCTATTTTACTAGTCTATCTTTTTGGACTAACCCTGAGAGAGTACAAGTATTGATTGTAACACCAACACCTAGTAACAGTGCCATGTTATGAACCCAGCAGCTAATTGCCTCCTTCCTGTGTCATACATGATCGAGGGGGTTGCCTTGTCCCGCCGGGAACATACCTGACAGGTGTCTACCTTAACAGATCTGTGGCTCTGTACTTCAACTGAGCCAATCTGTACAGGAGCAGGGATCGAAATTCATTTTGGGGGAAACAGGTCATTTCGGTTTGTAAATTCATGTTTTTAAAGAAAATTTTGGAAAGTTTTTGGTTATTACAGCATGACACTGGCCCCCATTCGTCATCAAGTTAAATGATGACTTTAACCCAATATGACCTTACTTAGTCATATTGCAGCAGGTACAAATCCCACCGTATCTCAGGCCAAAGGTCAGGTATGAAAAATTATTCCTCTTTTACTTAATGTGAGTAAAGATGTGTTACTACAAGGAAGTCATTAACATGATGGAAGCAGAGGTGGACTTAGTGAGATGAAAAAATCTCAGTAAAATTTGGGTCAATTGGTTTGGTTAATGCACCTTTCGTGATGTGGTGTCGGATGTCACCTGTCTTATCGTGTTACATTTTTTCTGCATTGACAGGACCATTTTCGAACATTTCCTGTATTTGACTTTGAGTTACACGCCCCCCCTTAATCACGGTACTTTTGGCACGCATATCCTGGATTACCAACAGATGTTCTGTTACCGGCAATGGAAGTGATGGTCATATATCTTGTGTTGTCTATTTGAAAGCATGGGCCGTGTTGAAATGAAAAGGACTTCGTTTGAGCCAAATTTGGATAGAAAGGCAGGAATTTTCTTGGTGACAAGCATTTAAAAAGTCGTTTCTCATCAACCATTATGATGCTATTTGAAAACCCGATAAATCATGAAAAAAGTAGCTCTTTGCCAATTCTATAAAGAGTTACAACATGAAACACTGCAAAATATTGCAATTTGAAAACATTATCCCTTGCCTTGATTGTAAGTTGATATCCCTAAATACCCGTTTTTAAGCAATGGATATACCGGTACATGATGATGTGGGTTACCCCGCGGATAAAGGTGAACTAGCATTACATTATATTACCTCCTCCTCTTCCAAGGTACAAAGATCTCATCACTACACATGTGGGAAGAGTATTCTACCAAACATACAAAATATCTCCTTTCTGATTGACATACATATATGCTTCATGTATAACATGCTCTATGATGTGAATGATGTAATATCGAGGTTGCAGTGCTCAACGTGACCCAATTTTTCCCATACTTCCCGACGGATAAAGTCAAAATATTCGAGGCAGTACAGCGGCCATTTGTCTTCTGTGAGGTTTCGTGGAAAAATGCGGATCACAGAGAAATGTGTGGTGATGAGATACAGTACCATGTGGAGTGACATGTGGCAGCTAATCAGACCAAAGTGGGCAGGTTTCTGTGTGAATGAGAACCATCCTTCATGTAGTGTCAAGAGCCTGCATCAGGCTGATACATGTGAGGAATGATGAGGTGTTGGAGGGTTCCTGTAAAAACCGGGGCCCCGCGGGGCCACGGGGTACCCCGCGGGGTGCCCCGCGGGGTACCCCGCGGGGCCCCCGTTGTACAATAAACGCTGATAAACGCTGTAACGACATTTTTAATGAGTAATTAGCTTCGGCTTAGCTTAGCGGCGCTGGGATCTGGATCTGGAGTGACTTCGCGTTTGCGGAGGAGGTCAGGGGTCAAACGGCAATACGCAACCACAATGCCTTGCGGCCGAAAGTTGGTAGGCACGTGATGGCGGCGCTCTTTTTTATTTGCGATAAATTTCTGATTTTAGCCCCGAAATGTCTGTATTTACGATGAAATATGTGCTTGGGGACCTTGATACTATTGATTTTAGGGGAATTTATCCTTCCTTTGGTGAGGATTCTCCAAAAAGTAGCGACGATGTGGGGAGCATATGGTAAAATGTGTGTAACGTGAAAGTGGGAAATGTAACCGTTATATTTCATTTTATGCATTTATTGCCCATGAAGATTATGTTACTGAGCTGATATAGATTTCTCAAGAAAAGACAAGCTTTAAGCTTTCTCCTGTTTTGAAGGAATGTCTCTTGCAAAGGAAGCATCAGAAAGGAGAACATCATGTTGAAATAGATAAGCCTTTCAGCTGAAATGGGCCGTTCAAAAAATAACTGAGGAGGGGGGGGGGTGAAGAGGTCGGATTTTACGTTAGTGGGTGTGGATTTTGTTGGCTTTGGATTGAAGGGGGTTTACAAGAACTTGAAAGAAGAAAACCCTGGACTTGGATGAAATTATAGGGGGTCAAGTCACTTGGATAAAATTTTTAAGGGGCCAAGGCACCTGGATATGGATGAAATGAAAGGGGGTCAAGGTACTAGGATAATAATGAAAGGGTAGTCAGAAAGTAGAAAATCCAAGCTCTTCAACCCCCCATCCAATTTTTTTTGAACAGCCTAATACTAGTAGTCAGTTCAGCACCCATGACAGTCTGTAGTCACTAACTCACCAGTAGTCATACCTGGGTACAATCTTTTCTCGTGTATGTAATCGATGTTATCAGGACATGTCAGGAATTTTGACATAGTTTAGGATACTGTAATACAATGATCACAAAACTGATGTTTTATTGAATTATTGACCTTGTACATCATACTACTGACACTGAAACCTGCATGATATTTCTAGAAAGTAGAGACTCTTAGCTTTCTATTGATGTATACATCATTAGTGGGGGGTGTTGTGGAGGAAAGGAACCAAAAACTAATGAAAAAGGGATCACATAGTGGTCGGAAAATAAAATTTCTGCTTCTTGGTACATGGATCTGAGTGTACTAGAACCAAGGACGCTGTCAGGAAGGCTTCATATTAGTGTACATGTAGGTCCTTATTATCATAATATTATGTGAATGATCACAGCAGTCTTTCTTATACTTTAAAGGAGTTTATTATCAACTTGACACACCACCGTAGGAAACACTCAGTATAGGCATAGGTATAAAAGATCATATATTGGTCTTTACATCTAAAGACTGGGTACTACTACTAAACTATAATAACTACTACTGCTGCTGTTGTTGTCTGCAGTAGTACTATAATAATTGTATAATTGTATATGCATATTACATGTATTACACACAATGTGTATATCATCCATTTTAACACTGTCCGTGAGCTTGGATACTGTGTAGATAGATATGGTTAGGGATAGCATTCTTCTTGGCACCCAGGGTGTACTTAATCAGTAATGCTAGACAATTCAGGTTCATGCATGCTAACATGCTGCACTCAATTTTCCTTTCATTTTTACAGTGTACACATAAATAGGTGTTATCTTGAAAGTTTATCTGTGTTGGTAGAAGTCATTATAATACATAGGTGTGTTGTACAACTACATGAACCTACACTGGTATAACTTATAAGGCTACTACACATTTTTATGGACACCAAACACACAGGTAACTGTATGCTATGAATTGAGTTGAAAAAACATGTTGAGTGTTGTTACACATGGATATGCATGGTGAACACAAAATGGCCAATTTTGCTTGCTAAAATATTGTAATCACCATAGTCTTATATCATCATCATATTATTATATGAAGTTTTAGATACTGTGTTTACACCGAAGAGTCAAACATTAATTATGAAAACATCAGAGAGTAGTACTGTTCTTATCAAAGTTGAAAACCAAACATTAGAGTGCAAACATGGAGCCTGGAAATGGGTGTATGGGGGAGGGGGCACGGTTCTTAACCCTCTCAGCACGAGAAGCCACTATCATGGCTTTCCCATAGGACACGAGAAGCCACGATCATGGCTTCAGGTTTAATTCCGGCGGGAAATTCAAACTGACTACTGTGAAATGGGAAATTTGGCAGAGTCTGCCAATCAGGATGCTTGTATCTTTGACCAACCAGAAGGGATCTAGCATTTGAGCCCTGTTTCTGAGGCCTCCAGTGTGTGTTTTGGCTTCAGTTTTCTACAGGTTTATTTAGTAAATTTAGCAAAAATGGAGACAGTTTGGTGGATAATTTTGTTGGAGGCTTACAGGAGTGATGACAGGGAAATCCTTGAGGGACAGCAAGGCAAACACCCAGCTGTTTTTGTTGAGATCAAATGAGCTGATATCACCGTGTCTAATGAGTTCTACATGCATGCTTCCTTGTTGTTTTTCTTGGGGCAGAAGGAGGTCCAGGTCAGGTCAGATAGGTCACTGGTCCAAATTGACATTTTATATACTCTGATACCTGTTTCTCTACCCAAGTCATAGTAAATGGATTTATTTGACTCCCTGATATGTGGAGAACATCCAGAAAAATAATTTGCCATTTAGCACAAGGCATATTCATTATTTTAATAGTACAACTACAGGTGTGGGGAGGGGGGCACAACTGTTTATTGGGGTAACATTTGTTTGTCAACACTGAACTTATTTGAAATCATGCTTTGATTTTTAGTTTTTGGTCATTCTAACAGCATACCAGCATTGTGTATGTATGGTTGAGTATTTCTACATAGTTTTATGATAAATGACACAAAAAACTCAGCCCCTAGCCAAATATTTTCTTTTGTGAAACTTTTTTTGGGAGTGATGCAAATGTGTTTTGAGTGTTCCATGACGATGCTCTA
>NC_049982.1:4631008-4633144 GCF_000003815.2 Branchiostoma floridae
TTTTGTCGGACAGAAAAGTATGTTGAAGTTTATAAATGTAAGGGTCGGGCTGTCTCTAAGAGCCATCTCTCTGGCCCTGGATATAAAATTCTTCTTAGGACAGACAAAAATTTCACTCCATCCATCCACATGTAGATGTGAGAGTGTGTTGGGTCCAGGTTTCTGTGTGGATGAGAGCCATCCTTCATGTGGTGTCAAGAGCCTGCATCAGGCTGATACATGTGAGGAATGATGAGGTGTTGGATGTGTGACATCCTGTGATGTGCCTTTTGGGGAAAACTGGGTCAATCTGAAAGTTGTTGGGCAATCCAAATGGAATATTTGCCTTGTTTTGTCGGACAGGAAAAGTATGTTAAAGTTTATAAATGTAAGGGTCGGGCTGTCTCTAAGAGCCATCTCTCTGGCCCTGGATGGAAAATTCTTCTTAGGACAGACAAAAATTTCACTCCATCCATCCACATGTAGATATAGAACTTTATTGCTCGACATTTGTACATGGTACAAAGTATGGCAACGACTGTTACACAAAGTACAAAATAGGTGTAGAGAATAAGACTTGATATCCTAATTAACTAACAAGAAGGGCTGACACATTAGTCTTTGATATAGTGTTACAATCGAGTTGGGCTATACATGAGATTCATTACTCTTTCTAATAGCAAAGCAGTCTTTGAGATATGTGAGAGTGTGTTGGGTCCAGGTTTCTGTGTGAATGAGAGCCGTTCTTCATGTAGTGTCAAGAGCCAGCATCTGGCTGATACATGTGAGGAATGATGAGGTGTTGGATGCGTGACATCCTGTGATGTACCTTTTGGGGGAAACTGGGTCGAACTGAAAGTTGTTGGTTGGGCAATCCGAATGGAATGTTTGCCTTGTTATGTCGGGTAGAAAAAGTATCTTGTAAGTGTAGGGGCTAGGGCTGTCTCTAGGACCCATCTCTCTTGGCTCCGAATGGAAACTTTCTTGTTGAGACAGACAAAATTTCAGTCCTTCTGTCTCAATATGTAGGGGTATGTTGGGTCCAGGGCTGTCTTCACCTTTGAATTTTTTTGTCGCTGTCACTTTTTTGGACCTTGATATTGGCAGCTAATCAGACGAAAGTGGGCAGGTTTCTGTGTGGATGAGAGCCATCCTTCATGTAGTGTCAAGAGCCTGCATCAGGCTGATACATGTGAGGAATGATGATGTGTTGGATGTGTGACATCCTGTGATGTACCTTCTGGGGAAAACTGGGTCAAACTGCAAGTTGTAGGGCAATCCGAATGGAATGTTTGCCTTGCTTGTTGGACAGAAAAAGTATCTTTGTAAGTGTGTCATTGTAATTAGGGGTGTCTGTTGGACCCATCTTGCTGGCCATGGACAGAAAATTTCTTGTTGAGACAGACAAAATTTCACTCCATCTGTCTAGATATGTAGGAGTATTTTACGTCCAGGGCTGTCTCAACTTTTGAATTTTTTTCATCACTCTCTCTTTTTGGGACCTTGATATGTTGTTAATTTTCCTTGTCAAATCTGTCAGTTTATGGAAATACGTTTCATCAATTTTGTGTCATGAAGCTCTGATATTTTGGGGGGCAGATGGGGCAAAATGTTTGTCCTGCCCAACAAGCAATTTCTGTCCTAGGAGGGATGGGGACAGAGACAGTCCTGGTCAGGTCGTCACTATCATTTCCTGGGCCATTATTACCTACAGGGGGCCCCCTGCTATGTGGGAGGGGGGTTAAATTACCACCACTATAGGGGGGTAGTCATGCCTGGGCAGTGCTAACATGTACTAGTAGTAAGTCGCAGGTCATCACTAGCATGTCCTGGGCCATTATTACCTACAGGGGTCCCCTGGAAATACTGGGGAGGGGGGTTAAAATACCAACACTATTTTTTTTTATTTTGTATTTTTTATTCTGTTTTCTTTTGCCAGGGTGACCCAACTCAGTGTAAGTAAGTCACTGCTTTACAGTGGGGCCCTGGATAAAATAAACTATGGGGTAGTCATCCCTGGTCAGTGCTAACAGGTACAATAATAAGCTGCAGGTCGTCACTATCATTTCCTGGGGCATTATCACCTACAGGGGGGCTCCTGGTAGCACTGCTGTGGTGGAAGGGAAAGGGGGGGTTGAAATACCCAAAACTATTGGG